>NC_022015.1:56319694-56336138 GCF_000317375.1 Microtus ochrogaster | reverse complement strand
ATTATATGGTATTCTAGAAAAAGAAAACCAGGCAGGATGATAGAAAAGCAGTGGTCCCAAGGGCTCAGGAGGCAGTGAAGAGGACAAAATAAATGAAGCTTGGGTAGTTGTTTAATACAATGATCCAATTTTATTTTATAAAAAATAATATATTACTATAGATCATGCATTATATGATGGAATCCTGTATTATATATTCCCTTTAATTACATTGTGATTTTTCAAGGCCTACAGAAACTCAACAACACAAGGTTTTACTGTATAGTAACTAAATGAATCATGCAGGGGGTTGGAGGAGTCTTGGAATGAAATGTGGAAGTGTGATAAATATTTTTAGTTTTCAGACAAAAAGAGGCTGACATAAGTAACTGTGGAAATGATTGATGTCCGATACAGAAGCACCATGCTCTAGCTGGTAATGTCTCTCGTGGGGGTTTACATTAGCAATTTTCATACATGCTAGAATTGAATATCTATATGCATGGGCAGTGAGAGAAATCAGGTGTCTGTCTCATGGTTGTCATGGGATAATACAGAGGAGGAAAGGAAGGAATCTGGAATCACCCCTGTGGTACTGGACTAGAGTTGAGGATTTCATTGTATATAGACATGAGTTGTTACATATAGAAGTATTTATAGATAACACAAAAATATGTATATATGTGTGCTGTGGGTAATGCTCTTGTACACTGTAAGGATTTGTCACTCATATTAGTTTAATAAAATGCTGATTGGCAAAAAAATGCTGATTGGCCAGTAGCCAGGAAGGAAATATAGGTGGGGCAACCAGAGTAAGAAAATTCTGGGAAGAAGAAATGCATAAATGCAGTCACCAGTCAGAAGCAGAGGAAGCAAGATGAGAATGCCTCACTGCTAAAAGTTACCAAGCCACATGGCTAAACATAGATAAGAATTATGGGTAAAAAGTTATAAAAGCTAGTTAGCAATAAGCCTGAGCAATAGGCCAAACAGTTTATAATTGATATAAGCCTCTGTCTTTCTTTGGGACTGAACGGCTGCATGACTGGGCAGGACAGAAACTTTTGTCTACATATATGTGTCAGTATACACACATATATCTGTTTGCTTCACAGCTGGGATGCCATATATTAACACTACCCTAAGTGCAATAAGCACACCTACTATGCAGAACTTGATTTTCAATGTTATTCTTTCATAACAAGGACCACATTTTAGAGAAATGACTGGTTCTAGGACTGAAGTGAGAGACACCAAAGATGAGCCCGGAATGAAAAGAAAACACTCATAAACACAGACACGTGTACACACAAATAGGGATTTCCCAAAGGAATACGAAGTTAGCCAATTAACTCCTAGTGGCTTAGAGTGGGACATTTGAATGACAAAAGAAATAAATCACCAGTGGGTTGAAACCCAAAGTAGAATATGTTTACATATATGACTATACCAAAAGGAGTAAGTTATTAAGTAAATACTTTTCTGTGTCAAAGAATTCCATGTAATGTGTATAGCCACTCTGTCCTCAGGAATTAGCATAATTCCCTGTTGCATAAGTGTAAATTGAAAACAATCCTCCTTTCCTTCCAAAGAGGATAGTTTGGACAAAGAAAGGAACTCTATACTGAGGACAACAGGCATACACACCCACCTTAGTTGGATAATCGGGGGCAGTGCTGGAGGTGAAAAATTACATTCATAGCATGCACCTTTGATAGGAGTAGTGAGAATGACCCATTATTGCTGTGATCTTCATAATTAAAGCATATATACCATATATGAAAGCTAAGTCATTAGGAAAACAACAACAGACTCCAAGTGATGAGCATTTTCTAAAATATCTTACCAATACTCCTGAAAATAAATAAACAAATGTCATAAAATACCAGGGAAATCTCAGGCACTGTTACCATTAAGAGGAGGCCAAGGAGACAAGATGCTGTGCACGTTGTGGGAAATTCTAGATGAGATTCTGGGAAAGAAGAATTGATACTGGGTAAAACCTGAGGCAAGAAGTGTTGAGTATACCCAATGATACTGTGTCAGCAATAGTGTATCATTGGGCTGGAGACGCAGCTCAGGGGTAGGATGCTTGGCTAGTATTTGAGAGACCCTAGGTTCAGTCCTAGACAGGAAGCAGAGAAGGTAAGATGAGGAAGAGGAGGAGGAGGAGGAGAAAGGGAAAAATAGACTTTTTAATAACAAATATAATAATGTAGCATAATAATAGCAGAAATTGGATGTGATATAAATGAAAACTCTATACCATTTTTATAATTTTCAACTTATTTACAAACCTAAAGTTAGTCTCAGATAAAATGTTTACTTAAAAAATTTGAATGCCTCAGCATTACCCCCAAGATTCTGTTATAGTCTGGACCGTGGCCTGAACTTCAGGACCTTTGAAAACTCCCAGGGTGATTCTAATTTGTAACCAGCAATCCGCCACTCTGTGGGAGGATGGTGTCTAAAAACAGCCTGCTCTTCCTCTTTTTTCTTTTGCCCCTTAATTTTATTAAGCAATCTGGCCTGGTAGGATAGTCTGCTTTAATGATTTTGGCTGTTTGAATGCAGCAGTTTTTTAAGCTCAAGGCCAGTGAGGAGACCCTTAGAGAGTGCTATTACCTGTTAAATTAAAATTTTATCCAGAAGCTTAAATAGCACCCAGAGTTGAAATAAACCGACAGTGAAGAACAGATTGTGTGGAGTGTGCTGTGGGTTGAATCTGTATGTGATAGGAATGCCTTTCCCTCTTTAGCATCTTACTCCATGTGTCAGAGGTGAGACACCCCTAGGCACAGGTTTCGCCTTAATTAGAGAGAGAAATATTGTTTGGGTTTTGATGGTGAAAAAAGGTGTTAAATGTATGACCAGTTGCAAACGTCACTTTCAGGTTCAGGAACCAGAAATAATAACTGAAGCCATTAATTTGTCTCTGTCGGGGGTGTAGGGTAGCTGGAGCTCTAGGAAGCATGTTCCATGTCCTGTTCTAGAGATGGAGCACTTCAGCAAGCACTAAGGAAGAGAACATACCTACATGCACTTGGATGAAGAGAGGCATGCTGAAGCCCCCTTGCTGAAGATCCAGAAATGAAAAGATTCCATTCTACACCCCATCCCTTGCTGAAAACCCTAAAAGGCCAGGAGACCATTTCACCCACAGCAAGGTCTGCAAAAAGTCTATTTTCCCTAACATTTCTCTTCCTCAAACTACCAGTGATAGGAATTCTTGTATTTTTTTAAAAATATTTAACTCACCAGAAAGTGTTTTCTGATCATATCTTACACACCGCTAAGCACTTTTTAAAAATTAAAAAGTAAGTGTGGTCTCTGTTTATTTGTCAACCCACAGTTTAATTGTGTCTCATGCACCAGGCACCTGAAGGAAGAGGAAAAGGGTGATGGATACTGAAGCACCCTTACCAAGTGTGCAAGTCACACCTTGTAGGCAGTGGGTACTAGAGATATAATAATAATAATAGTTATAATAATAAAAGTTATAATAATAATACAAAAGAAGAACCTAAGTGAAGTGTGCTTCTTTCTTAAGTTCATAGCCATCTAAGAGTTTTCTATCTGGTCCATCTACTCCCAGTGTCTAGGGAGACACTTGATCATAGATACTGCCTGGGAGATCGGAGAGCACTGTTATAGTTGCGGTATGAAGTATCTACCCAAAAGCCTCATTTATTGAAGGCAGAGTCCTCTCTGGGTGGATCCAACCAGTAGGCGGTGACTGAGTCACAAGGGCTCTGATGTCATCAGTCTCTGAGCAGAGGCTCTGAAGCAATGACGTGGGTTAATTCGTTATTGTTGTTGGTTAGAGAGGCACAGCCATGTGCAGCTATTGGAACCATCTCTTTTACTGACCTGGAATTAGGAGAGTGATTTACACAGTGGATGCTGGGTCACACTTATCAGAAGATTAAAGATTTTCAGGAAACTGTGACAATGTAAAATCTAAGTAGTGAAAGCCTGTAAGGCTTTGCTGATCTAAGCGTGTATTATTAAATAATTGTTCCATTAAGGCGTGTCAGCAGGGAATTAAGAGAGGTGACCCAAATTTTATACTTCTTTTTAGTAACTCACTGGATCTCAGCTGCAGGCATGTGAGATGGAGGAAGAGGCAGAGGGCAATGCACCCTGGGAACTCTCACCAAGTGTGCAAACCACACCTTGTAGGCAGATGGTAGGGCAGGTATCTACCTTGCAGGCAGGTGGATAAGGCCTCTGTCTCTCTGTCTGTCTCTGTCTCTCTGTCTTTCTGTCTCTCTCTCTCTGTCTGTCTCTGTCTCTGTCTCTCTCTCTCTTTGTGTGTGTGTGTGTGTTTTCATTTAGTTCTGTTATTCACTTCTGAAGTCAACTGTGTTTGTTACTTTCTGCATTACTATGACCAAAATACAAAGAACCTAAAGGGAACACTGAAACGAGACACAATTTATGTTGCTCATGGTTCCAGAAGGTTGGGCCTGTGTTTGCTTAGCACTGCATACTTGGGCAGAGCATCTGATTAGCCAGAGTGTGTGCCCAAGGGTCTGGATTGCTTCATGCTGACTAGAAAGCTGAGATTCACAACAGAAGTGTCTGGGAACAGCATACCCCTAAGGACTCATCCCAAGTGACCTACTTTCTCCAGCTGGGGCACAGCTCCCAAAGTGAAAGGAACCTCCCACAACAGTGCCACTCCCTGGGGACTGCTGTTCAAAACGTGAGCTGGGAGGAGAGCAAACGTTTGATCTCCAAACCATAGCATTTGCAATCCAGAGAAGTCTAGTTTACACCTGTGGAACGGCAATTAGTGGGCCTTTTGTCATTGTAGGAAGGAGTATGTGACCTTTGAAAGACCCCACCCTTGAGAAACTGTGATTCGATGGAGCCTTAGAAACCCTATTCTCTTTGTGTCCTTCTTTGGAAAAAAAAAATACAGCCCACTTATCTAAGCATCCATCCTCCTCCCGAGTGAGCTAGGATTGTCATCAGTTAAGTTCAGAGCAGTGACTGTTGGCAGTTTTTTCCAATGGTGAGTGCCTATCTCACTTTTGCCAGCTGCCTATTATCTGTTCTTAGAGACTTGAAGTGATAATATTGTGTCCTGCTGATCAAAGGCCGTATCCCGTGCATGAAGGCCGCATCAGCCAGCTGACAGAGTACCAGTCTTGGTTTTCACTCAAGCTGAAGGGCACCCACTTCCATAGGCAAATGCGCTTTGAGCGTGAGGCAGGACTGTAGCATCCTCTGAAGGGATCTCGTCAAGTATTCGGATGCAGGTTTAAGGTAAGAGCCCAAAGTTTGCACAGAGCTCTACCTGTTTTTGTTGCTACTAGAAGGTAGTTACTAGCCATTGATAAGCCCAACAATCCACAAGAGTGATACTGAGTTCCACTGATGGAGGAAAACATTGACATCCTTCTTCTCACGCTTGTGTTTCTCCACAGGGAAGAGACATGTTCTTATAATTTTCTATCACATGTCTTGGTGGTCCTCTATTACAGTTCTATTTAAAGTGTCCACCCCAGGCTCATGTGCATAGGTGATGTTGATTTAGGAGATTCTGGATCCTAGGTGGTAAGAGGCATGTCTGGCAGAAGTGGGTCACTGGGGGATAGCCCTTGAAGATTATAATCCAGCCTTGCTCCCAGCCGGAGGAGGTCTCTGCTTCTTTTTTACTGTGGTGATGTAACCTGCTACAGTAAGGTCCTGCCATTGCAGATTGAACTGCTCCAGCCATCATGTGTTCCCCACCACAGTGAGCTGAACTTACTAAAATCGTTTCTGTTGAGTGTTTGGTCACAGCAATGAGAGAAGTAATATACACACCTGCCAGAGACAGTTCCTGTGGTCAGCAGAGCTATTTCCCTGGGTGAGACATAACCACCTGGCTTGCAGTCACGGCAATGAAATAAGCAAAACCATATAGTAACATTAGATCTATGGCTCTTAATTTTTCCTTGTAGGTGGCCTAGGGAAAGAGTCCACCAGATCCTCACCTGAGATTTTAGGCCACACCCCTTCCTGCTTATGCACCAAGCTGCATGCGGTCTTGGGTGACGCTGGAGTGTATAAGTGGTAGAAGGTTGGCTGGCGCTCCAGTGACGTTGATTTTGTGAGTCATCCACGCTGGGGTGGAATTTTTCAGGGGTGCATATATCTTTGAGTTTCCTGTGCTCTTTATACGGTAGCCCTCTGTGCTCCTATAAGTACCCTCAATAAATTCATTTGCTTACCAGGCTTGATCAAAATGGAATCTTTTCTTTGGTATGTTTGTGTCCTTCCTGGGGTGAGTAGATATTCTTTATATCTTCCCAAGGAATATCATGTAATAGTTCCATATTTGCCTCCCACCATGTCCCAGCACATTCCTTCTGTGGATATATATGTTAGATTTAAGGGAGTCTGGGTGGTTCTATTCTAACCCCATAACCCCTTGCCTGGTTCCTTGGGGACACCTGCAACTTTATGGTCATCATCTACTTAGAGTTAATTGAGTCTGTGGCTGCACATTTTCGTGTTATTACAACAGGTTGGCTTTCCTATTGCTGGTAGGATGGGTGGCCATTTACAGCTAATGGGTATGGGGGGTGTTTTCTGAATGCCATTTTCTGCTGGTAGGATCAAGTCTGAAACCTGCTCATGTTTCTACATTCCTTCAAAGGAACCCCATCTACCTGTTGGATCAGAAGCCACCCCAACCATGACCCTCTTAACTTAGTATTGTAGCTTTACAATTTAGATGCATAGCCCTGTGGCTTGGCTCCGAATCCCCAGGACTGGGACAGCTCCAGAGTGTCTGAGGTCCAGTGAGGTGGTGAAGTGCCCTTGATGTACTGGGAGGCAGCAGGCCACGGAAAAGTCCCCAGATTCAGGGGCCACAGTAGGCAATGACACCTTGTCTGCCCACGCTTTAACACATACCCTCTACTCCAGTGTCCATTTTGTACAAATCCCAGGTAGTTACTACAGCTGTATGAACTAATTCCACCATATGGTCAGCATGGCCAGGCCCTCTTGCAGGGAAAACATAGGATCTCAATGCCACTGCAGCTTCACCCCACACCCATTTTATGCTGGGATTTTTGTATCTTATTTTCAAAGTGTTATATCCCTGATTATGCTGTGTTAGTTTTCATTTTCTTTTCTCCCTTCAAGTTCCTTTCTAAAAGCCTAACTACATTCATTTTTCCTCTTCCCTGATTTTAGATTTTCCTGATGGAAACCCAGTTGTCCCTGTGACATGCAATACTGGTCACTTGAGCTTTTTTTTTTTTTAAAGACTTATTTATTCATTTATTACGTATACAGTGTTCTGTCTGCATGTGCATCTGCAGACCAGAAGAGGACACCAGATCTTATTACAGATGGTTGTGAGCCACCATGTAGTTGCTGGGAATTGAACTCAGGACCTCTGGAAGAACAGCCAGTGCTCTTTACCGCGGAGTCATCTCTCCAGCCCCATCACTTGAGCTTTTAAAGAGCAAGGTGAGACCCAAAATCTGGGAAAGTATCTGGAGTACAAATTTCTTTGTGTGACATAATATACATTTGCTATTCCACCAGCCACGAACATATCTAGCCCTACTTTTCTCCTTATTTGCTGGGCATCAAAGCCTGTTGGGTTATGATGGAAAGGAGAAATAAAGAGCAGATAGAAAAATCAATAGGTCAGGTTCTTTCTCTGAAAAATCTTCATCTTTCTCTAATCAGTCTCCCTGTGCCCCGAGCTGTCATGGGTGTGAAGAATCTCAGATTCTGGGAACCATTATTAGGGTTTGTCTCCTTTAGGTTACCCAACTAGAAGGGGAGGAAGCCTTTAAAATTGGAATTTGGATTTATTTTTTCATTAATTTTTTTATTAAGAGAGAAATAATTCCAGTGTAGCCTACTGAAGACTACCTTATTCATTCACAAGAAAATCTTTCCTGTCCTTGTGTGTCAGGCATTGTGGTACAGTGTGTTGGCATGATATGATATGGTTTTAAGATACATTAATGTTGGTTCCCATTTCAAACAGAGATCCCAAATTCTCTGTTATTGCACACTGAGAGTATGTAAGAATTTTTTTTAAACAAGGGTGTAATAGTTAAGAGGCTGCCTTCAGTCTCAAAAGAACTCTGGACTTTGAAATGACATGGAGATCATTTAGGGGCTTTGAAATTGGAATAAATGCATTGTGTATTATGATATGGCCAAGGGCCTATAAGGACTAAGGAGAGGTATGTGGGGCTTTGAGAAAAAAATGTCCCTAGTAGACACAAGTATTTGAACTCTTGGTCCTTGGTTTGTGGTACTGTTTTGGACATGTTTCTTGTGGGAACATGGAAGTGTCCAGAAGGGCATCTTCAACTGAACCTTCTGCAGAGTTAACTGACCGTTTCCGAACATGAGTGATTGTGAAGGGCTTGGAGTGTTGTAGGTCTAGGCCTAATTACAAATTATCTTGGGCCATTGTTAGCTTTCCTAATAGTCATTTGCTGCCTGCCTCTGTACCGGACCCAACAGCTTTGTGAGTACTGGGAAAGCCATTAGGATTGTACAGACAGAACCCCAGTTTCCAACCAACCAAAAAGCTGGCAGATACAGCCTGAGGCTGCAACATGTTTCTGTTTTTACTTGAATCCATTGGCTTGATGTTTCTGTGGATGTGTTTGTAAAGTGTCTTTATTTATGACTTTCTTTGTTGTGTCACCGTAAAACACCATCGAACTGTCACCGCACTGGAACATTGACTTTGAAGCAACTTTGTGTTCCTAGGCCATGGCCACTCATATCTGTTTTCAGAATAGACTGCTTCTTATCTCCTCCTTAGAGGAGTGTCTTCTGAGCCAAATGGCTACCCCCCACACACACACACCATTTTTAGGCCTGCTTGCCAAAGATCATCACAGCTTGGCTTGTTGACTCTTGAGTTTCCGTTTTGGAAAGACAGCGGAAGAAGTTTCATGGGACCCTTAACTGAGTCTCCAGCTACACCCCTCCCCACCACAGTCAGTCATGTGCTATTCTGCCCTAATTGTACATACGTCTCTGGGAGAAACTAGAGTATATAGCTAGGGAAGGATGGAGGGAGAGAGCTCCATATACACAGCCATGGGGGTGTTGTCATCCTGGGTACAGATTCCACTGTGGCTGCTCATTACCCTTCACCCACGCTCTATAAGTAAGTCAAATAAACTCATTGCTTCCCCGGGGTGAACCTTGGTGGAATTGAACCTTGGTTTAATGCTGGTATCATAGGAGGAGATGTTGGATGTGGTCTCAAAGGGAAGGGATTATTTTAGCAGTATCTCCTTTGAGGTGAGGGTTATGTTTTTGCGTCAATACTTGGTACCGACTGAGGTAGTAGTGGGTTTGAGGCTGTGACCCCAAATACCACTAGCAGAGCGTCTCAAGGGAATTACTGAGACTGTCCCAGTCCATGCTCTGGAATTGGGGAGTCTACAGTCCCCCTAGGACATTCTTTCACTATATTCCAAGGAAAAGAATGTTAGTGCCTAGACAGGTTTGGAAAATGCCATATATTACACCCTTCTGACACCTTTGTGCCTATTGGAGTGTAGAATACTTTTAAACGTTTTAAAGAAGGGGTTTCAGTTTAATCAGATGTGTCCAAGAGTTTCTTGATCAAGACACCATTTGTTCACATAGAACCTGCAAGCAACATGTTTTCAAGAAATCCTGTTTAAAGTCTGCATAAGCTTAGGATGCAAATGTGCCTTGGAAAGGCTGTATGTCAAGTGTGTAGGTGATACAGCAAGAACCTCACAGAAAAGGAAAGGCCTGATACT
This sequence comes from Microtus ochrogaster, assembly GCF_000317375.1. NCBI lineage: Eukaryota > Metazoa > Chordata > Mammalia > Rodentia > Cricetidae > Microtus > Microtus ochrogaster. The sequence continues at coordinate 56,326,377 of NC_022015.1, read as the reverse complement.
GTGACACAGAATGTTGTCATGGCTTTGTATGAGGAGGGGGGCTGATCTGGGGTCACAGCCTTTGCATCCTTTGGGATCGCTCCTCATTGTGGGAGGGGTGGCATTATGAGTCAGTGCAAGCTTGGCTTCGATAAGCAGGCCACCCTGGCTGAGCAGCCAGAAGGCAGAGAATGCCTTGGCCTTTGTCACCCAGCTCTAGCTGTGCTTTACTGGTGAGTGTCCCACCCTCCCCAGTCCCAACCCCCCACCACACCCTGTCGTTAGTGTTTGGTGTCCACAAGGCCTGTCTCCCTGTGCGAGCTCAGCTGTCTGAAGGTGAAGAGGAGGGTGTTGTTGAGCTGATGACATAATGTCTACACTGCCTGTGACACCCTGGAGAAGCAGCACTTGGTCCAGTGAGGCGTGCAGCTGCCAAGAGAGGCAGGACAGCCACCCGACAGAGCTAGCAGATAGATGCTCCTGCTACAAAGACCCTTTGGTTTCAAACTGCAGAGAAGACAAGAAGACACCTTTGCAGGAAGGTAATGAAGCAAAAGGCAAAAGTTAAAGAATTGAAATACTCCTTTAAGATTGGTGTAGTGGAATTTGAATTGTATTTAAATAAATAAATCTCTGGCCTGGAGATCGGGAGAGTAAAACAGCCACACTACTTTACTTCCAGGCAGTGGTGACAGGCACCTTTAATCCCAGTAGCCACAGTGGTTGCCATAGAAACCAGGCAGTGCATGTTTTTAATTCCAGTGATGCTCACCTTTAATCCCAGCCCTAGAGAAGATTATGAAATGGGAGGAAACAGCTCTCAGACACAGTCTCATTCTGAGATTCCTGGAGGCAGGATAGCTATTTTTGGACTGAGGTCCAGGTAAGAGCCAGTGGCTAGCTGCTTTGATTTTTAGATCTTCAGGCTGAACCCCAGTTTCTCTCTCTGAGTTTTTATTAACTGTGCTTCAGGTTGGAAAACATGACAGCAAAAGGGATTTTAAAGACTCAATCCCTGTGTGCCTTGATGATAATTTTTGAGGGAGGGCATTTTCTAGTCCAGTTTGGGATTGAATGCCTACTGTTGTCTACTCAGCGCTCACATAGCCAATCCATAGCAGTCTCATCTTTTCTATGAATATCCTGATTTACTCAGAAGACAGGCAACAGCTCAACCTTAGGGAAAAAAATCCATTTTTATGGTTGTTTATACTCTTGGTGGTTGGCCATGTGATCTAGTTCTCACTGGAATCAGGCTGGATATAATTCTGGGAAGCTTTCATTCTCCTTATGTAAAGGGCCAGATTCACCTGGCCTGACTCTTTCTACCTTGACTTTCCCTTTTCTTCTTGGGGATGCAGACACGATGTTCGGTGGAGCAGCAGCTATTGTGATCATGAGGTGACAGAAACGGGATACAAGCTGTGCACTAGAGTCAGCAAGAGAAGGCACAAGCAAGGTGACAAGGTCCTTCATGGCCATCCTGCCATCATGATGCTGAACTAGGTAGTTCCTGATCATTCCTTTTGAGAGAAATGGCAATCTCTCTGTTGAAATCGCATCTTGATTATTGTTGTTCTTAGTTAAAAACCAAAGCATTCCTAAATGGGAGAGTTATGTAGTGAAAACATGGGTGCCCAGAGGCAGCAACGATGACTCAGAGAGTGATTCAGTCTCTATTAGCAGAGAGGAGTGTGGGCTCATGAAAAAATGAGATGTCTCAAAGTGGGTACTGAGGGTTCCAGCAGCCTTGAACCCTCCCTGCTGCTACCGAGCACGGAGAAGCTCTACGTGCCCCGGCCTGTGTGTTGTAGCTGGAATTCACGAATTAATTAAATTGAGTTTCGTTCGTTCCTCTTTACAGGAGTTTTTCCAGTGCTCAAGGCTGAGGGTGAAGAGGCTGGATCTCTTTAAGCTCGCATCCCAAAAGGGACAAAACAGTAAGCATGAAATAAAATGAATAGGATTGTTCTGGGCGGCGAGGGAGCAGGTTATATAATGTAAACCGGAGTGTTGTGCGAGAGTGTTAAGAAAGGCTGACAACACGAAGATCTGAGAAGGTGGTACTTGAAATGAGATTTGAATGACGTAAAAAACATTGAGAAAGCCTAGAGGACCAGGTCACTCAGGATAGGCTATCAGGATAGAAGAACCAGAGCCGAGGCAGTAAAATAGGGGTGGGCTTCACTTGCTGGAGAGGAATAGGTGGCTGTTGAGTGGGTACATGCTGCAGGGGTTTTGGGATGCCCTCCGCACCACCATTTCCACACTGCCATCTCCACACCACCATCTCCACTCCTTATCCCTCACAAAACTCAGGTTGCTGACTGAACTCTGTGTAATACAGTGTGGTTTATGAATTTTCTACCATCTGCTATAACTGTCAGAGCCCAGAGGACAGAATTGAGGGGGTCCATGTGGGGGGTAGTGCCCTCCCAGACTGATGGCCTTTTGTCCATTCAAGCCACTGGGGATGGATTCATCACTCCCAGCCCCAGCTCCCCAGGGGACTAGTTTTTCCCATGCACAGCCAGAGCTGGATTCCCTTGGCGTGGGGCCAGTCTTGTGCGGGAGAGATTGGCAAGGCATTCAGCTGGTACACAGCTGCTTCCAGGCCATGCTCCAGTCACCCCTCAAGGTCCTGCTGTCACGTCACACATGTCTCCTGCTGGTGGCTACCCAAGGAGAGAGACCTTTACAGAAAAAATTCAGGGAGGTAGCAACAGCCCCGGGCTATGGCATGCAGCCCGGGGTGGCTCACAGCTTGTCACAGCTGCCCAAGCCTGGCGTCATTTTCAAGTGATACTTATCAGAGAAGCAGTCACATGAGATCACAGGACCACGGTCTCCCTCAAAGGTCATCCTGTCTTACACACCTCATTTGTCTGTCATTACCCAGAGCAAAGCCTGCTAAGCTGGATCGCTACCAGCTGTGGTAAAAAACCCACTTCTCTTTCCTCCGACACTAACTTGCTGGCAGTAGGGACCATGGTTTCTCTAGGCGGTTAGTTACCTTGCCTGTGGGAATGTGGGACTTGAGAAGTGTGATCATTCACCTTAGGAGGATAATGTTTCCAAGAAGCACCCAGCCTACCTCTTTAGATTCCTTGGATTCATATCTCCTAGACCTGGGACACAAAAATACAAAATGTAAAAATAGAACAGAACTTGGGGATTCCAGATGCAGTATAAAACAGAGACAGTCACTTGCCCAAGATGGATGGTCAAGCTACAAAGGAAGGCTCTTCTGGGTCCATGCAGCTCTTTCACAGATGGGTGGGTCACTGTGGTGGGATGACCTCTTTATCTTATGGGTCAGACAAAATCAGATGCTCATGTATTCACCGTGTGGTGGTTACTGCACCTCTGGGTCTTACACCTTCCTGTGTGCTTGCTGCTATTTTTCTTTTTATAGACAAGGAAAGTAAGACCTGAATAACTGAATCTATTTAGCTGGCAGTAGCAATGCAGGTGGCAGTTAAGGACTTCTGATACCCTTCCTAAGTCCATCTGTATTCCAATCCTCCGAGAGGGCTGTGTAGTGGGGTGATGGCATATTAGAAATTAACTATGATTTAGATAGGGCGAAATTCATATGGGTGCTGTGAGGTCCCTACTATACTTATTCTGGGGATGGCTTTTGGTGGCACCCCTTCATTATCAGTGCTGTGTGGAAGAAGCGTCCCACCAGGAAGTCCGCCCGCAGAAGCAGGGTCCGTGAAGCTCCCACCAAAACATTCTGCAGTATCTTCTCAGCTGCTCTTCATGTTCAAAACATTTTTATATTTGTATGTGTAAATATGTGTGTAGTGAGCATGTGTGTATATGTGTGTTCTCATGTATGCGTTTGCACATGTGTGTGGAGGTCAGAAGTTGATGTCACGTATCTTTTACCATCTCTTGCCATGCTAAGGCAAGGCCTCTTGCTGAATTTGGAGCTTGATGATTTAGCGGGTCTGGTTAGCCAGCTTGCCTGTCTCCTCTGCCCCAATGCTGGGATTGCAGGGCTGCTGTGTCCCCTCAGCTTTTATATGGGTCCTGGGGATCTGGACTCGTGATTCTGGCCCTTACCTTCTCTTACTTTGTCACTCCGAGACTCAGCGCCTGTGGAACCTACAGGCCAGACTGTAAGGACTGTGTAGCCAGATGTAAGTCCATTTCTGAAACTGAGGCTGAGGTGTGTGCCTGAACCTGCCTGTGTCTCCGCAGTTCATACGCTACACAAAGCAGCGAGAGACCCTTCCTGAGACGGTAACCGAGAAGCGCGAGTGCCTGATAAGGTGCCGCTCCACGGCTGCGGATCCAGCTGCAGGAGCATGGACTCAGATCTGAGAGCTCGGCAGAGCCCAGATGGACTGTATTCTCAGGTCATGGCAAGGGCAGTCTTTCCAGAACAGTAAATATTCCAGAGATACAACTGAGGACAGGTTCTCTTAACCCTATGGACTGATCTGCTCGGGACCCTGAACCCCCAGGGTTATCTTTCTTTTCTGCCAGTGTCTCACCGTAACAGCAGAAAGCTCAACTTGTCCACGGGAAAAGAAAAGCCGACCTGCAGGTTAGACGGAGTATTTGATCTGAAAAGAGAAGCAGAAGTGAGAGGCTCTTTTGTGACCAGGAGGGCGGAAAGGAGCCAGTGATAAAACCACTGCCCTGAGCTTCCCCACTGGTCTGGTTTCAGTTAAGGCCAAGGTGTCTGTTGTTTATTGCTTTATGCTTAAGACAGACTGAAAAAAAAAAAAGCTAATTTGTGATTAAAGGCTATAACATGCTACTATTTGAAGTTGCTCCTGTTATATTAAACAATCTGTGGTTGCTTTCCAGTTTCTCAGCGATGGTCTTACTTAAATTGATTGCTTCCTATGAGTCTCATGAGTTTATCTGTTTCTCACACAAAACTGTTTCTTCCTCTCTCTCTCTCTCTCTCTCTCTCTCTCTCTCTGTGTGTGTGTGTGTGTGTGTGTACTGACCTTTCAACAGGTTAACGTTTTGTTGTAGGATTCGAGCAAAGTTGAAAGAGAGCCAAGTGAAAAATAGTAAAATAGTAGCTCAGCCTTCCAACCTGAGCAGATTTGGTCTTGATGGACTGTGGGGAATAGTATCCCTCAGGTAAAAATGAGTTATCAAGATTAGGACCCAAATGATGCAAATCTTTCACTCTGCAAGCTGATCTCACTGAGAGCCATGGGGAAAGATGGCTGACTTGGACTCAAGGAAGGTCTAACATCGACCATCAACACATGGGCCTCAGGCCACTACCTATACCTTATGCAAACGTTTTACCTTCATTCAGCAACTGATGTTGAGATCCACAGATAAGCACTGGGCTGAGCTGCCAGTGTCCAGTCCAAGAGAGGGAGGAGTGATAATATGAGCAAAGGGGTCAAGACCATGGTGGTGATACCCACAGAAACAACTGACCTGAGCTAGTGGGAGCTCGTTGACTCCAGACTGACAGGGGAAGAAGCTGCATAGCACCAAACTAGACCCTCTGAATGTAGGTGACAGTTGTGTGGTTTGGGTATTCTATGGGACCACTGGCAGTAGGAGCAGGATTTATTCCTAGTTCTTGAACTGACTTTTTGGAACCCATTCTCTTTGGAGGGATACCTTGCTCAGTCTAGATATGGGAAGGAAGCCTTACTTTCTCTGAGAAGTGAATGGGGGTGGCATGGGGAAATGGTGGGGGAATGGGAGAGAGGGAGAACTGGGATTGGTATGTAAAATGAGAAAAGATTGTTTAAAAAATAAACAAAAAGCAGAAATAAGCCAAGATTTTACATCTATATCAACAACAAAACTGAACATAATAAGAAAACTCTGTGCGTTGTCTTCCAATTTGGCACAACACAGGAAAGTGACAGGCTTGCACCAGAGGCCGTTGAGGTCTCCTGAATCCCAGTTCTCTTTCTCCCACCCATAAGGTGAACACTATATTCAGCTTGCACACTCTCCTGGGTACACGTGTAGTTCAGTGAGATGGGATATTGCTGTCATTGTACTGAACAAAACTTCAGGAAAGCCCACTGTCCATATGAGTCTACAACCTGCTTTAAGGTTTCACACTAGAGTTTCAGCGGTTTCGTTTTTGGTTCATTCATCGAACTGATTCGTGAAATACAATTTCCCAAACGGAATGGCTACATATTTAGCCATTCCACAGGTGATGGGCATTTAGGTTGCACCTCCTTTTACTCCGCCACAAACAATGTTTCAGAGTATGCTTTTACAAAAGTCCCTTGGAGATGACAGGTTTCAGAGCACTTTTCTGTACTCACAGGAAAAGGTACACTTTGCATGGAAAACCAGCACTCCTATGTGTTGTATATGTATATAAATATGGAAAAGACATGAATTTTCCAAAATAAAATCTTATTTTTATTCAACTATAATCCAGTTTAGGATAATGTAGTCTACTCCCTTTCCCCACAACTGCAAAACTTGTAAGTACAATGTAGTGAAGTAACCCCACTGCCTGATAAATCACATTGCCCAGAGTTCTGGGACACTGCAGAGATATGAATTTGCTTTGTTTTGGGCAATGCCCATGGTGTGCAAACTGATGGTCTGGTCTTGTGAGTTCATGTATTAAAACAAGGAAATGGATATCGTATGCCTTTAGGAGTATCCTATGTCCTGTTGGGATGCAGCTTTCTGTCTATTCAGTTCCTGTTTTAAGCTTTCTGGATCATGGTTTCTTTTTT
>NC_022015.1:56312033-56319542 GCF_000317375.1 Microtus ochrogaster | reverse complement strand
ACACACACACACACTGAGAGAGCAGAGGCAGACAGAGAGACAGAGGGACAGAGACAAACTGAAACAGAGATAAGAGAGACAGAGAAAGAGACTGTGACAATGACAGACAGAGGCAGAGACAGAGAGATAGAAAGACCAGACTCAAGTATTTTGCAGATATCTTTCTCTGGAGCCCTGAGGTCCTGCAGACAGCCTTAACTTCTGCTCCAGTGTGTACACATCCAGGAAGGACAGAGGGACAGGGAGTGAGCTGGTGATGTTCTGGGCCCTTCACCTCTGTCCTTACCCAAAGAACCCCATTTTAACATTTGACCATTATCTTTCCTACGGATTTAATTGGCAAAATTGGTACATCCTGAAACTTAATTCTTAAACACTGGATTTAGATAACTTCAAAGACTTTTTTTTTTCAAGATTTAAACTTGAATGAAAGTAACTTGTGAGTCTCTGGGACATTTAGAATTGTATTCAGGATTAAAGAACTGGCCTGCTTAGGATGCAGCGCTTCCTGAGTCAGGTCTAGGCAAAGCATGTTGACTCCCCCACCTGACAGGTCACCCATTCTTCCTGCTACTGCAGAGGGGAACTTGGGTAGGACACTTTCAGATGGGTACAGGGCAATAAGGTCAACACCATCTTGGGCTGCTATTGACATCTTTTCTATGACATTTTGGCTTCATCTGCGAGAGTCTACTTTCAAAACTTAATCCATCTGCATTGTGTTTGTTTATTCTGCAGATAAGGGGCTAAAATGTAAATTTTTCTGAAGCCCATTTCCTCCCAACAAACTGTTCCACAGGCTCATGATGAAGCTTATTTGCTCAGCAGGGGGCCAGACAGTTTAACTATTATATTCACAGAGATGAAAATTTTATTATCATTTTAGTGAAAATATTCAGCTTCTCATGGGTTTATTTTGCATTCTCAAATACAGTAAGAGCATTAAAAAAAAAATCCTAGGTAGTAACTTAAAGTGAATTAGAGGTGGGCAGGTGTTAATTAATTTGTACAGAATTCATAACTCTCTCTCCCATTACCCTGGCTTTCTTCACCTCCCTGGGGCTTGGATTATAGCTTCCTCTCGGTGTCTGGTGCTTCCCTCTGATCCGTCCTGCTTGTATTTCATCTTCCTCGGTCGTTGTTTTCATCATGTCACTCCCGTGCTCCGAAACCCTCAAGGGATCTTTATTTCCCACCACATCAAACCTACCACGCAGCTGCCCATTTTCACGGTTCCTCCTAATCTGTTGGTTCCTCACATCTCCGGCTTTATTTCTTTTGCCAGATGGGATTCTGGTTCCTGTGGTTTGGAGATAATGAAATCTTTGTCCACACCCCTTCCCCATTGACATCTGCATCAGTTTTTCTTAGGCACAGTTCATCCTTGCTCCCTTCAACAAAAGCATACCTAGCCGCTGCATATGCCATATCAGTCTGTGTGAGCAAGGCTATGTGGTGGTCATCTGGGGTGAGGTAGAGGAAAACCTTTTCTATATCACACTTTCTCAGAGTGCAGAGAGATCTGGAGCAGGGAGGATGGCTTTTGGGAGCCGTTTGTAAAGCTTGGCCATTTTGCTACATTTGGCAGAATTCAAGCCAATACAGACAAGTAGGAAAATTGTAAATAAAAAATCAGCAGAGTCTGGCTCAAAAAAATCTAAAAGAGACATTTCCACATGAGACAGGGCTGAACGGATTGCAAAGCTCTGGAGAAGATGCCGGAGTAGTTGGTAAATGAGAGTCAGGAGAAGGCCACATATGGGAGGAGGCATTTCATACCCATCTTAGGTTTTCAGATGTGATAAACACCATGGCTAAAAGCAACTTGAGGAGAAAAAGGGTTATTTTACCTGATGATTATAGTCCCTTATCAAGGAGAGTCAGGGTGTGAGCTCAAGTCATGAAGTTGGAAGAAACCAAAGCAGAGGCCACAGAAGAACACTGCATACTGGCTTGTTCCTCCCAACTTTCAGAACCTGCTTCCTTATACAGCCCAGGACCACCTGCCCAGGGATGGTACCACCCACAGTGATCTGGGCCTCCCACAGCAGTCACGAACTAAGAAAATGTACTGCAGACTTGCCTGCAGGCCAACCTGATGGAAGCATCTTCTCAATTAAGATTCCCTCATCCCAGATATGTTTAGGTTTGTGTCAAGTTGGCAAACACCAAACAGCATAGTTGCTTTGAATCTAATTTATTTTCAAATTTTGTTTGACTCTTCTACTTCATAACTCTGTAATTTGGGAAAAGCTTCTTTACCCATTAAACAAAGAAACCAATGGCATGAAGAGCACAGGGCTCTTCTGCAGCTAAATGACGTAATAAATTCGTTCCTGTTTGCTTCCAGGAGCCTCTTTTATTTCTATACTGTCGATTATTTATGTCTCCGTTTTTGTTCTTAATTTTATTTGAGCCTTTACTCTTTTTTCTTACTTAAGCTAGCTAAGGGTTTATTAGTTTTGTTTATTTTTTCAAAAACCAACTTAATTTTGTTGATCTTTTGTGAAGCTTTTGGTCTCAGTTTCATTGATTTCTGCTCTGCTCTCTACTGTCCTCTTCCTTCTAGTCGTCTGGGCTCTGAAGGGTTCTTATTTTATTTTAGTTCTTTAGGGAACAATGGTTGATCTTTAAGGTAGTAATGAGTTTGGATACTAATTACTATCAATTTCTCAGTCCTGATTTTGGTTTTCCTATGTCCCATTTCCATTTTATTTTGTTCCAGGAAGTTTCTCTATTTCCTCTTTGACCTATTTAACAGACGGGTATTTAATTTCCATGTATTTTTATGGCTTCTAAAGTCTTTATCCTACCAAATTTTGATTTGAATACATTGTGACCAGGAAAGAACGTGATGGATTTAAGCTTTTACTAATTGGTAGAAGTCAGCGTATTAAAGAGGAGCCTTATATCCTGGGTACCAGTCACAGTCATTGAGAAGTGGGAGCAACAGTTATCGCTCATGCAGTGGGTCGGCGAGAGAGTGCCTGTGATGCTCTCCAGCCTTGAAAGGAAAGGGCTTCCTTCATCTGCAGTGACGTGGAGGTCGTTATGCTACACGGAGTAAATCAGGCCCAGAAAGATAATACTGCATGGCTCAGAGAAATCAAAAATGATCAGTCTCACAGAATTTGAGACTAGAGTCGTGGCCACTGAAGTCTGGGGGGAGTAAGGGACAGGAGGGAGTAAGAAAAAGCCATTTGGTGGGTAGTAATCTGACAGCGAGGAGAAAGACCTAGTGTCCCGTTGCACAGGCTGACAGTAGAGATACTGCATCGTGTCTTTCAAAATTATAGAAGAAAAGACTGGGAATGTCTGCGCCACAAGGAATAGTAAATGTTTGGGGAGCTGAAGACATGGACTCTGAATTGAACATTGCATAATGAACACATGTATTCAAACATAACATGGTATCCAATAAAACATGTATACTGCTTATGCCGAAACCATGTTTAAAGATGATTATAACGGAACTGAGAAGTTTCTACAGCCTAGGGATCATGAAGCCACTCTAACTTCTTAATGCAATGAATTAGTTATGCGTTTATAGCGGTATACACAAGCCTATTGTGCTCACAGTCGTAGAAAACTGCAAAGCACATAATTGGGTATAGTAACAGCACTTGATAATAAATGACTAGATTATTGCTTTGTGCATTTCCCCCATTTTATAATTTTTGTCATTTTAAAGTGTAGTCATTCTGCTAATAAAAAAGTTTACTGCAAACAGTATACTGTGCTATGCATGCCAGAGCTCCATAGATCGGTCTTTACTATATCTATTGACTGCATCGTTTTCTCTTGTGCTTGGTTTCGCTTAGAGTGTCTCAGCCATAGATTCCCTAGGAACAACACTATGAGGTGTACACATATACAATTAGCCGACATGCGTGTCAGCCTATATACACCACGCAGTGTGTCTAAGTCCACATTGTGATGCTTCCACAATGAAACCCCTACTGACACACTTACCAGCATCCTCGTGCAGCATAGACCGAGGTCCTGATTTCCATGCATTGCTCCTTGTCAAACAACAAGGGACAAGAGAGCGTCTAAGGATGAGAAAAATCACCCAGATATTTAAGTTCATTCCAGGAAGGAGCAGGAACGGAGTGATCACAGAGGTCTCACAGCAGGGACTCTGTGAATACTGATACATTCTACATACTGATACCATTCTACATAGATGAAGTTGAGAACACTGAGCAGGAGCTGAGTGACCACAGAGGTCCCACAGCAGGAACTCCATGAATACTGATACACGCTACATATGATGAACTTGAAAACATTGCGCTAAGTAAAACAAGCCAGGCACAAATGACTGTGTATCGCATTATTCAGTTTATATAAAAGGCCCAGGAGAGGGAAGTCTGGAGTCTGGTAGCATTAGAATGTTAGGTTTCCACCTTTTTCCCCGCCCCCCAATGGCTGAAGTGCCGATTTAACAGCATCCCTCAGGCCCTACCTGACCAGGGTCCTCCTGGCTTGCATACCCCGCCCTTTACTCTAAACTTTCCAGCCCAGAAGGCTGGGCTGCTCTTCCCTATATAATCTAACCATTGTGGTTATCCCCACCATTGCTTTCTTTGGGTGTCCTGGCTGCTGCACCTGATTCCTGTCTCTCCCTTCCCCTCCTTGCCTCTCCTCACATGGCACAGGGTCAAGTCCAAGCTGGACTCTCTTAGATGTCCCTGCCTCTGGCTATGTTTCCCTTTTATCTACAATAAACTTTCTCCTCCACCACACCTAGGAGCAGTCATGGCCTTTCCTTTTAATGTTATCCACTCATCTGGTGCTGAAACCAAGGACCACTCATATTTGTTCCTTTTTGATTATTATTATTTTCTTCATTCAGGTGGTAGACGGGTGTCGCCTGGAGCTTGGCATTGGGAACGAGCCTATGAACTGGCTGCTGTTGACTATGAGACTTCTGCTTTGAGGCGAGGGAAATATTTTACAGTGAGAGGCTGTGATGGTGGCACATCCGTGGCTATGGTAGACACACTGAGTCATATATTTTGAAAGGATGAAGTTTATGAACTGTGAATTATAGTTCATTAAAGCTATTATTTTTTTTTAAAAACTGTGGATGCAAACATCTTCTTGAATATGAGACAATTTATTCCATCTTTCCTGATGTGATTCATCACGTCACGTTTGAAAATGACCGTTCTTTTGTATATTATTCCTGTTAGATTTGTTTGGTGTTCCTTCAAGTTAGTCTCCACAGCCCAACCAGGGCAATCTCAGAGGGCATCCTGTATTCTCCTCCTTGCTTCCTGTTCATGGCTTTGTTCTCTTAGCCCCGGTTAAGCTCTGCTGAAGTGTTATAGTATCTATCAAGGATCAGTTCTTAGTGGCATTTTCTTTTTCCCTTTGAAGTCATTTTTCTTTGTGAAAAATCACTTGAGACTGTGTCTCTAATTCTTCGTGGAATATTTGTTTGTTTGTGTCAGAATGAATGCGTGTCTTTACAGTCAGCATGCTGCACTACAGTGTGTCTCTAACGTTACAGTCAGCACTATGGCGTGTCTCTAACATTACAGTCAATGCACCACACTATGAGTGTCTCTAACATTACAGTCAGCATGCTGCACTACAGAGTGTTTCTAGCATTACCTCTTTTATTTACTATTTAAATTTTATTTATTTATTATTGTGTGTATGTTTGTTTATATATGCAGTGTATGTGTGTGTGTGTGGTATGCAGTGGTGGGGCACATGTTACAGGAGACATGTGAAAGTCAGAAAACAATTCTGTGTAGTCAGTTCTCTTCCCCCTGCCCCCCTCTCCTTTCTCTGCCTTTCTTTCCCTCTCTCTCGTGGGTGGGTTCAAGGGATGGAACTTGGGTCACTAGGCATATGGAGCAAGTGCTTTTAGTCAGCTAGTTTGTTCTTCAAGCTGTCCTTCAGCTCATTTATCTTTCTGATATGGAAAAGCTTTGAAATGCTAGAAATGGCTCAGGCATTCCTTCAGTGGGATTCTCTTCAGGCCCCATAGGAAGGATAAGGGATGCAAGGCTTTCTCCTGACTTCTTCACAGTTCCCCAGTGCTGTTGGCATGGAAAGTCTTCAGGGGTGGAGGGTGTATTTTACATAGTGGACGTTCGTGCTGAGGCTCACAGAGCACATGCCTGCAGGGGTGAGGGCCGATTCTGGCTAAAGCCACGTGAGTATTTATCACGGCATGATGAGCTTTCCTATAGAGACAAAGAGTTCCAGTACTCCCTGGAATTTCAAAAAGAGTTTCCAAAATTTTACCAAGTCCTATTTGTTAGGATTGTACAGAGGTGAATATGAAAAACTAACCAGTGAAGAAGCCAGGGCTGGCACACTGTCTTTAATCTACTCCATGTCTAGACTCTAGGGGTAGAAACCCCAAGGACTTCTGGAAGTCCAAATGAAAGTTAGCTGGCAGCATATATTTGCGTTGGGAAACATTTGTAATTTTTTGTTTATTTGTTTTGTTTTTCAAGACAGTGTTTCTCTGTAGCTTTGGGGCCTGGAACTAGCTCTAAAGACCAGGCTGGCCTCGAACTCACAGAGATCTGCCTGCCTCTGCCTCCTGAGTGCTGGGATTAAAGACATGTGCCACCACCGCCCGGCAACATTTGTAATTTTAAGCAGAGGTGGAGTCTTAAGAAGTTCCATGTAGACCCCTCCCTCCGTAGACTGTGGTAGTTGCCAGTGGCCTGAAAACCAGAGCACCGTGCTTAAATACTGTTTGTAATTGTGCTTCAGGGGACAGCTGTTGCCCTCCTAACCTGTTTTTATCACACTTTCTTGGCTTTGGGTCTAATGTGCGCAAGTTGTTTCTAACGCTGCGGGTAGTTGATTAACCTTGGTGGTGAGCACTCTGCAGCCCTCAAATCTGCCTCTAGCAGCTGGAGAAGCCCAGGTTGCTCTACCATTTGATTTCATAGTTCACCTTTCTTCCCCATCTCACACCCACCATTCTAGTTCTGCTTAAGAGAGATATTTATTATCTCTCTAGTGCCCTCCAGAGAGATCAGCATATGCCTAAGTATGTTCATGAACACACGTACGTACACATGCTTCCATGGTGTATGTGTGCTTCTCTGCGTATTTTTATTAATGTGGCTGCTCCTGGGGAAAATGCGACTTTTAAAGCTGTAGAAATGAGGAGGAGGAAGAGGAGGGGGGTGATAGTCTGATTTTGAGGTCCATATGTGCCCTTGCATCAGTAACTGCCTCTTGGCAGCTGTGCCTCCCAATGACTCACATGCTTCAAGCAGGCTGTTGGCTCTGGAAACTCAGAGAAACTGTAACCTACTTTTGATAAAAGAAAAAAAAAAAGAGCACAACATAAAAACAAAGAACAAATAGTGTCTGCTGAATCTCAGAAGCTTAATGATTCCTAAGACAGAGAAGCATGAACTGTGCAGGTACACCTGATCCTGTGAACACAGCTCCCTCCTTCCTTCCTTCCTTCCTTCCTTCCTTCCTTCCTTCCTTCCTTCCTTCCTTCCTTCCTTCCTTCCCTCCCTC
>NC_022015.1:56305783-56311933 GCF_000317375.1 Microtus ochrogaster | reverse complement strand
TCTTCCTTCTATCTGTCCTCCCTCCTTCCCTCCCTTCTTCCTTCTTTTCTTCCTTCCCTCCCCAACCCCCTCTCTTTCCTTCTTTCTTTTTCCTTCCTGTCTTCCTTTCATTGAGCCTGAATTTATTGGGCACCTTCCCTGCATCATACTGTGTGGCTGCTCAGAATGTGTTACTAAGTGAAGGCAATCATTGTTCCTGCTGGCAAATGTGTAACATCTGTGTTCAGAAACCAAACCTCTAATCAGTACTATTTTCCAGTTTCTGTGGTATGAGTATCCCACTGAAGTCACTCGCAAACTTTCTGGGTCCCGCACCACCAGAAGAAGCCATCAGCAATTGCAAGCCAGTGTGAGTTTACGGCCTACATACAGCCTACCCTTGACAGCCAAGAGCTTAAGGCCAAACTGAAGAGATATTACTTTTACAAACATTAAGGTTATTTCAGCCTGCGATAAGGACAGTGAAAGGGGACTCTGGATAGCTAGAATGTCATAAAGTAGTCTGAACTAGATGGCAGAACATTATGTTTCCTAGACAACGACTGTTTACGTTTAGACCTTAAAAGTTCAGAAGATTACCAGAAGAAGGGGGGCAGCATTTCTTGTCCTGGGGACTGAGAAGTTGCACACACACAGCGAGTCTGAAGCAAAGTTACAGGCCATGATGAGAACTAGGATTTCCAGGCTAAAAGCGGGGTTCAGCGACTTGTGAACTTAAGCTTTGGAGGAAAACAACGATGCTGTAATTTATAACAAATCACTCTGAAGATGTTCCATTAAGGGCCGAGCACCCCAGAAGAGTCGCTCTGAACAAGAGTAGCATTTCTCTTGCCTGTAGACTTGCAGCTTGGTGGAGGCACAGTGAGGGCATTTGTGGAGCAGTAGATGCTAGCGAGTGTGGTTATCTGCAGGGACCACCCTGGCCCTCATGTCTCGCGATGGCTGCTGACTGCTGACTAAGGACAATGGCTACAACACTGACCAGCAATCTTCCACGTGACCTTCCAGTTCTCTTCCTCATAGCATGGCCACAGAGCCACAACTGTGACCGTCCCGAGGGCCAGGTGGATGCTCTGTTAACTCATAGGACCTAGCAGCAGTCTCTTGGCTCCACCCACTCCCCATTGCTATAGTCAAGGCAATTATGTTCACTGTCCCCCTTGAAGGTGAGTGACCATTCTGCAGGAACATGTAAGATCAGAAATATTAACATGACCACCTTTGGAAAACATAAGTCTACTATAGTGAGTCAGTCTCCAAACCTGCAGTGAAAATATGGAAAATTTGCCAGATGTTTCTTAAAGACAGGATCTATGCTTTAGTTGTGTGTGGTGTGTGTGTGTGTGTGTGTGTGTGTGTGTGTGTGTGTGTGTGCATGTTTTTCCCTGAGATTGAGTTTCTCTGTAGCTTTGGGGTCTGTCCTACAACTAGCTCTTGTAGACCAGGCTGACCTTGAACTCACAGAGCTCCGCCTGCCTCTGCTCCCCTGTGCTGGGATTAAAGATGTGTGCCACCACCACCCAGCTAGGATTTATGTGTTAGAAGAACTATAAATTCTTAAGTGGGAAAAAGCAGGGGTTTTTAAATTTAAATTTATTTTGACTATGGAGACATAAATATTGCACATATTTATGAGATATTGTGTGGTATTTTGATAGGTGCATATATTGTGTGTGTGTGTGATATTTTTTAATCAGGTTAAATATACCTAGCCCCTCAAATATTTATCATGTCTTGATGGTAAAAACATTCAGCTCCTCTGGCCTTCTCAAACACATAGTACATCGAGATCATTTACTGTTACCATACGGCAAAATCTTTCATTCATATTTCACTGTGTCTTAGTAGTCATGGATCAACTTGCTCCTCCTAAAACCGAGAGATTTCAATATTGTCTCATGGTCTTTCCAATGTCTGACAAATCTGTGCTTTTAAAATCAGTTTTCCCGTGTGCCATGAAATTAATATTAACTTAAAAGGTAAATTGATGCATTTCAAGAATCAGAGCTGCCTGCCTTTGCCTGATCTAACCCAGGGACTGGTAGACCTTCCACTATTTTTTTTTTATTTCCAAGCTTAGTCCTCAAACAGAAAAAGGGGTGGCAGAGGAAAATTCATGAAAATAAATCTTTTGCAGAGGAATTTTAAATGGCTGCCTTCAGTGCACATCAGTGTATTTCTTATCTACCAGCCTGGTTTCATGCAAGGCTGTGATACACTTAATGCGTTGTTTGAGAGCCAAGTTTGTTTCTTATGTTATTTATTTATTATATTTGAATCAACTTTTTTTCCTATCCATGCTGCTCTTGGTTCCAACTGGAGCAGACACACAGACCATCGTTACCAGGAGACTAATCAATGTGCATTTATTGACTTCTGTAGAGCCAAGCTTAGAGGATTGACAGGAAACATCCCATTGGCAGAGCCCATGAGACTCGGGCCATTTTCATTTTGTGGCGTGAATTGCTAGTCCAAAACAAGATATAAATTACATCTGCGGGGATTCCAGTTTTATAAGACACTTTTATTATACATTTTTATTTCTTTGAACATGCCCAAATTCTTGCCTCATTTGAGAAGTTAAAATCATTACATAATAGAAGCCTTAAAAACTAAGTTACTTTGTCATAATTTCCATTTACAACAAGCTTAATGTGTAAAACAAACAAAAGGGCTGGGGTAGAGCCAAGAGGTAGAGCACTTTCCCAGCATGCACCAGGCCCTGGGTGGAGATAAGTGATAGAGCACTTTTCCAGCATGCACCAGGTATAAATTGATATGTAAGAGCAAATATAAATATAAAAATACAATCAGCTTCTTCTGTATAATGTTACTTGTATGTCTATACATTTTAATAAAAGTGTTCTCCCAAACATTTTCTTGATTAGTCTGAAAACTACTATTAAGTCAATATTTTATATTTCAGACATTTGTTAACTTTGAAACACATAGCCATCCCGCTTCTCACATAACCATGGTGCTGAGATAGCAGAACTGGTGAGTGGTTGAGCTGTGTCTTCTCTGAAATTGGCACCATAGTTAGAACCCCAGTATTTCAGTGTGTATTTGGACGTGCAAGAGCCATTTCCTACCACCCCCAGCCCAGCCTCTCCACTGCAAAATTCATCAGTTAAGAGGCTTGGCTTGGCTACTCGCCATCTTGGCTAGGGGTCTTAGGAATCACGAACTTTTAGATCCCATATTCTGAAGATGTTGTCTTACAAGACAAGTCTGAAGATAAGCAGTGTGTGGTGTCCACAGGATCCCCCCCACTTCTGATCTCAGCTGGACTGTGAACCAGTGATCTGCTGTACCGTGAAGTCAGACAGCTGGACCTTGAGGCTCTTCCAGTGTGAAGTGATGTCATATTTAAATGTCCTGGTTTCAGGCGAATAGTAATGTAGGCTTACCGTAAACTGTTTTATATTCATCCGCTTTACATGGAAGTCACAGCCTGATAACAAACAAGAAAAGGCAGTCTAATTTAGAACGCTCATCATTATTTCTCTTTGGGTTTTGTGTTGCGACTGTAATACATTTTATATGTAAATATGTATAACAATAATGATAACCATTATAATGACAATCTTGCTAGAATTCTTTTTTCAGACTCCTCAGGCACCATACTCTAAATACAGAATAAATGAACAAATACCAGCAATGAGTAGTAAGAAGACATGGACAAGCCTTCCCTCAGAAGTGTGATTTTGTTATATGGCACTTTGAAACACAAGATCTACACAGACAGAGTAGATAAAGGGTTTTTCCACATGGAGAAACTGAGGCACAAAGCACGGCACAGTCACGAACCTGTGTCAATAGCTCAGTGTGGCCTATGTAGCCTTTATGTGGGAACGTAGAGTTCTGTCTGTTCTCTGTGCAGTCATCTGGCATGGCCTTATTGAGGAAAGTGTGCTAAGCCTCCCTCTGATTTTGGGATTGCATAGAACTGTGGGAATAACACAGGCAGCAGGGAGACTGGTGCCAGACATTTCTTTCCTAGTCCACATGATGCAGACTTTTATGTCTTCCCTGTGGATGTCTTCCTCATTGTCCCTTAACTTGGCATACTGTTCAGTGACTCACGCCATGTTGCTCTGTGGACAAGGGTCCTTTCAATCTTGCTGACAAGCACTGTGGCTGGGGTGGGCTAGAAATCGGCTATGGGTTGGAAACCATGACGACCAGCCTGGGGTCCACAGCGCAGCTTCTGCATCACCGCGCGGGTGGATAGGTAGCTAATGAACAGGTGTGTCCTCAGGTTGTGTCTGCCCTTACAAATCTCCATCTGAAAGCCATGGGCCAGGCATCTCCTCCAGAAGAGAGACCAAACGTTGAAAGTAGATGCAACACAAAGCCACAAACACACACACTAGTTGGTCGAGTAAAGCTTCAGTTGGCTAGATCCAAATATATTAAGGGAGCCAACAGGTTTAAAAATGCATTTCTGTCTTCAAAACTGTAAGTTGTAGGGAGCTTCCTTTGGTTGCTGCCATTACATTTCAGCTACCTCTAGACATGTCATTTAGACAAAATAAATAGGCTCTGCATTAATATCATGTGAACATTTTTTTTGTTTTCTTTGACGATTTCATTTGCAATTAGCATAGTTGGTTTTTTTGATCCTAAGGCTTCCCTCATGGTTATGCCTTAACATTCTGAAATCGGGTTGTGCTCATTTGACTCCGTGCAGATTTTCTGTCTGTTTTCCACCTGCACTTCCCGCTCCCACCCTTTCTGCCAAAGAGCTGTTAAATCAGGGCTGCTCTTAGCCATTTTCAAGTCGAAACTTTGTTGCAATGCAGGTGTGGAAGATGGATTGCTCGCAGGGATTCCGCAGAACTGAAATGAGAACATTGGTTAAGAAAACATAAAGAATTCCCTTGAAATTTTCCGAACCATTGTCTCTAGGTTTCGACTTGAGTGTAGCCATATGTGTCTGGCAGCTGGGTGTTAAGTGTTTCCTGGCCAACAAACCTCTCCACCGACGCAAACAATCCCAACCTGACCAGATCAGACTGAGTTAAGGATACCCAGGTTTAATGGGCGCCAGCACTCCAGAGGACTTTTCTGTGCCATCTAAAGGAGCGTGAAAACGCTGTAAGATGACTTACAGGCTACATTATCTCCAGTTTTGTGGGTGTA
The DNA here is from genome assembly GCF_000317375.1 of Microtus ochrogaster. Taxonomy (NCBI): domain Eukaryota; kingdom Metazoa; phylum Chordata; class Mammalia; order Rodentia; family Cricetidae; genus Microtus; species Microtus ochrogaster. The sequence continues at coordinate 56,306,788 of NC_022015.1, read as the reverse complement.
TTTTACTTACCCGAGAAGGTCAATTGGTTATTGGCGCTAGAGGGAACAATCTTCCTTTTGCTTATAGATTAGAGTTAATATGTTAGAATTAAGAGCAGGGGAGGCTGCCGAGGTTGCTCAGCAGTTTTTTCAGAGGACCACAGGTCACTACCCAGCACCCACATCTGGCAGCTCACGACTGCGGATAATTCGGAATCCAACACCCTATTATGGATTCTCAGGGCACACACACAGCGAAAAAAAAATCAAAAAAAAATTCAAAATTTAGGATGTTAAACTTCGGGGTCTTTTTAAAGCTTCTTCAGCTAAGCTGAAGTTTTGGATATGGGGACTGGTCCTTCCGGCTTCCAGTCTGGAGCTGTTTGGTAATTCTTCACCCTGAGGATTGTGAAAAGGTTCTTAGGAACTTTCTGTCCATTGCTTTTAGCCTCAGACTAGTATCGCCTAAGCAATTTAAGTTTCCCGGTTTTTCCAGATGTGGACGTCACACAGATGCCACAGCATCTGTTGTGTCGTCTCTTTGGCTCTGCGATGGGTCAAACCACTTGGCGTGCTCACATAGCCAAGCCACTCAAAAGATGCTTGTCATCATGAGACTTGTGCATGAGAACATGCCAGCAGGAGCTTGGATGCCAGGCTGGCATCAGGAAACGCAGGAGCTAGTTCCTGTTCTCATAGACGGAGCTCAGGAGAAGACATGAGATTGAATCGTTAATGATAAAACCCTGGCTTGAGGATGGTGCACAAACCTTTCAGCAAAATCATATCGAGACGGAGACATGAGCAACATTCAGGAGCTGTCAGACAGTTAGGAGAAATAAGGAGTACCTTGATTCTCTTTCCTATAAACTGGGACACTGCATACTTCTCTTCCTTGTTGGATTGCAGCAAGAGGCAGACAGTGAATGGGACACGCAGGGGTGTGCCTGATAGTTCCGTGAACATCAGACAGATGAGCTGAAAAGTATCATCCTCGGCAATGGGGTTCAAAAGCACGTAAGATGT
>NC_022015.1:56297136-56305683 GCF_000317375.1 Microtus ochrogaster | reverse complement strand
TTTTTAAAGCTTCTTCAGCTAAGCTGAAGTTTTGGATATGGGGACTGGTCCTTCCGGCTTTCAGTCTGGAGCTGTTTGGTAATTCTTCAGCCTGAGGATTGTGAAAAGGTTCTTAGGAACTTTCTGTCCATTGCTTTTAGCCTTAGACTAGTATCACCTAAGCAATTTAAGTTTCCCGGTTTTTCCAGATGTGGACGTCACACAGATGCCACAGCATCTGTTGTGTCGTCTCTTTGGCTCTGCGATGGGTCAAACCACTTGGCGTGCTCACATAGCCAAGCCACTCAAAAGATGCTTGTCATCATGAGACTTGTGCATGAGAACATGCCAGCAGGAGCTTGGATGCCAGGCTGGCATCAGGAAACGCAGGAGCTAGTTCCTGTTCTCATAGACGGAGCTCAGGAGAAGACATGAGATTGAATCGTTAATGATAAAACCCTGGCTTGAGGATGGTGCACAAACCTTTCAGCAAAATCATATCGAGACGGAGACATGAGCAACATTCAGGAGCTGTCAGACAGTTAGGAGAAATAAGGAGTACCTTGATTCTCTTTCCTATAAACTGGGACACTGCATACTTCTCTTCCTTGTTGGATTGCAGCAAGAGGCAGACAGTGAATGGGACACGCAGGGGTGTGCCTGATAGTTCCGTGAACATCAGACAGATGAGCTGAAAAGTATCATCCTCGGCAATGGGGTTCAAAAGCACGTAAGATGTCCCATATCCCTGAGCCCACAAGGCCAGACGGAACCTGTCTGTGGACCCCATGTGCTTCTGTCACCTCTTTTGTCCCGTGGTACGGTACATGCTTGCTTATGCATCCAGAACTCAAGACCATCAACAAAGGGAGCCGAGTGCTTCTCTCCTCCTGCTGTGGAATCCTCCTGCCGGTGTCCCTTCATTACCCATCTTCCCGCCACAGATGCAGTAGGCATTTGGCTGTATCTTTTCTTCCTGACCCTCTCTGCTTACACCTGCCAGACTTCCCAGCTGCCAGCACCTATTTGCTTTTCCTGCTGGCTTTGTCTGGCTGCTGAGCACTCCTCTGCTCTCAGGAGAGGGAGGATGTAGCTGCTGAGAGCAGAGCCTCATCCCCAGCTGCTGTCAGTGGTGTCACACAGCAAATATAGATTATCCCATATGTCTGGTCTTTTGGGAGAGGAAAGTATTGTGAACTGAGATTCCTTCCTCTGAGGTAGTGAGCACATAGTAATGAAGAAAAACAAGTTGAGGAACCAGGCCATGGTGGTACACGCCTTTAATCCCAGCACTTGGGAGGTAGAGACAGGCTCATCTCTGAGTCTGAGGCCAGGCTGGTGTACAGAGCAAGTTCCAGGACAGCTAGGGGTACACAGAGAATAACAACAAACAAAAGAAAGAGAGAATGGGGGGAGAAAGAAAGAAAGAAAGGAAGGAAGGAAGGAAGGAAGAAAGGAAGAGAAAAAAGAAAGAAAGAAAGGAAGGAAGGAAGGAAGAAAGAAAGAAAGAAAGAAAGAAAGAAAGAAAGAAAGAAAAAAGAAAGAAAGAAAGAAAGCCAATGCAAGTTAGGAATCTCAGAGAGTAACAAGATTCACAGGAACCCTGTCCCACATGATTGTAACAGTAACTTTCTTAGGAAGGAGGGACTCCCATTCAGCTGCAAGCTGAACAGGAGGCCCCAGGGATACAGCTTTTTTGAATTTTCACCATGGATTTGGTGCTTTTGTGATGCAACTGACTACTTCTGAGTCACACATGTTCCTTTAATTAACTCCAGCAAACTCACTGGTTCGTCAAGCTAGACTTGAGTGGAATAATTTCTTTGTTCTGTTGTCCCTGATCTATCTGGGATGAACAGAAATTTGTTTATGTCTCCCCAGGGGAAGCCATACAGCAACTCTGAGCTATGGCTCCATAGGTCTCCCTGGTGGCATCCAAGCCCCACTTAGTGAAAACTTTCTTGAAAAATTATCATTTTCTCTCTTATCTTACTTCCTCGCCAATGATTTTTGGAATTCTCCCTCCTCCCAAGCAATCCACACAGATGAAACTTTGTCTTAGGTTCACTCAAACTAAAATATGCATTGAGTGTCCATTCCCCTGTTCTTTGTGCAGGCAATGTTGCTCTCATTATAACACAAAAATGCCAGTTTTTCTGTCTTCCCTTGCAGCTAGGCTTGGTACAGAATCTGTACTGGGACAAGCAGCTTCATTCATCCCAGCCTCTAAATTGGAAGCTTGTATCAGGAAGAAGGAAGAAGTCCTTACAGATATTTCGGTTGACAGACAGTGGCAGACAGCTTGCATGGTAGCTTCTGGAACCTAACATCAGTGGCTCCAGTGATAAAACCTTAGCAAGTGACCGTGGATATGATGGTGGCTTTGTGGAAAAGTCTGCTTTGATCTGTTTTGAGGCTATTCCTTTCCCACCTCTGAGACTGGTTCTTCAATCTCTCTAGTGTTTTTCTAATCAATCTTTTTCCTGTAAAATATCAGGGTTAGTTTCTGTAGCTTGTAACTGAGAATGTTGTTTGTGGCCATCAGGACCTAGCCAAGAAAATAACCCTTGAGGTCTTCTGAGCAGATGGAATTGAACACAGATAGTCGGTTAAAGGGGTAATGGAAAATCTGAGAAGCCAAAGAAGCAGCAATGAGGCAACCAGAAAGACAAACAGCTGGAAGGTGCTGCCTGCCTTCTCCCAGAGCCAGAGGAACAGTGCCATAGAAGCCACTGTCTGACAGGGGCAGTCTGAATAGACTGACCAGTTGAGTTGAGAGCAAAGAGTCAGACATGGACCTGAAAACCAACAGGCGCACATAATAGGACCACAAATACTTTTTGCTTCTTTGTGTGAATGAGTGAGAAGAGTCATGGAGAAGGCCGGGTCCCAAGCCTTAGAGAAACTCTTAAATGGTTTCCTCTAAGACACAGAAAGACCTGAGGGAAAACAAGGAAGGTCAACCTCCTGGAAGCCAGAGCTCAAAAGCAATCAGCACTGGCAGAATACTGACTGGATTTCCAGCAGCTGTCCTCTGAATTCTTCACCCACTCTAGACAGGAGATCCCAAGCACTCACCCATGAGCTTTGGATGTCTGTAGCTCCTAATCTAGGCTATTCCCTAGGTAATGTGGCTTCTTAAGTAAAGATAACAATGCTTGCCAATTTTAGGAAGGCAAGGCAAGAAGCAATGACTAAAATGTCTAAATACTTGGAGAACCAGAAATGTGCTACAGCAGGATCTGAATTGACAAACTAGAGATAACGGTGAATCTACAGAGTCCGTAGTATAGCTTACAGGCACAAATGAGCTATACTGCCTATGTTGGGGGTAGCCCTGCCGTACTGTGTAAAAGAAAACAATGGCCTGGCTATAGCGTTTATCAAAAGAAACAGGTATAGACTTAAAAAAATAGAATTCTTTTCTGTTCCTACTTATCTATCTATCATACAATTTTTAACTGAATAATCAGTATTGTGTTTGTTATAGGTACCAAAATGTTCTAAAATGCGCACACTTTGTAGGATGTCTCAAACAAGTTAACTACATGGAATACCTACCGTTGTGGCGGTAACACAATCTCCTCTCTCCTGTGCAAATACCTGAAGCAAGGTTTTTGCCTATAGTCACTGTGTAGGATGTTGGACAATAGGCTTCTCAAACCTACTCCTTCTACTTGAAATTTTATATCCTTTGGCCAAGATGCTTTCAGCCCCTCCCCTTGTTAGTCACCATTGCAGCATCTATCTCTGTGAGTGTGCCTTTTAAAAATGCCACTTGTGTGTGAGGTCATGTGGTATTTGTTTTTCAGTGTTTAGCACAATGTCATTTGTGTTATGGCAAGCAACAGGGGTTCCTTCTGTTTTTAAGGTGGAAGAGTATGCTGGTATGTGTGTGCATATTATACATACCATACATACACATATACATTGATATGTATGTATATGTAGATATATAGTTCACATTTTTTAATCCATTCATGAATGTAAACTTGAGATGAGCCCACCTCTTGGCTGTTGGGAACAGTGTTGCAATGCATACAGGGGTGAAGATAGCAAAAATAGCCTCGATTTAAGATTCAGAAAGATCTCATGTTAATATGTCAGCTCTTCTGTGCATTCATCTATAGTTTACACACATTGTAAACTGCTTTCTAGTTGTTTAATGGTGGGATAATTCCTTGCTTAGGATCCTGAGAGCTTGCTATGATTCCATGGCCATAGCCTCTAGCACAACACCCAACACATTTATTATTTTCCTCAGTTGGCCTTCTTTCTCCCATAGGTCTAACCTTGGCAAGAACAGTCTGAATATCAACTGGAATGTATCTTTTTGGGGATGTTATTATAAATTTGGTCCTATAGACAAATGTTTCAAGAATTAAACTCCAAACTCAGTGTCCTGTTTATTGAAGGAAACATCAAAATCCATGGCGTTATGTATTTGTGTCCATTTACTCTGGATTTTAGGTGGCTAGAATAGAGCTCATTTTTGCTTATTTTGCTGCTTGCAGGACCCCTACCTCCCCCACATGCTACAGAATGTGTGCTGTCTGACATATTATGGGATTTTGTCCTCAGATAGCTCTTGAGGTGTTTCTATGACCGAAACAAGGCGTCCCTGGACCTGGGTACTGTGTCTTTTGGACACCGTAGGAAATATGATTGCCTGCAATAAAGACTCACACCTTTGCTGTATGTCAGCAGCAACCTGACGTTGCTAGGTTACCCAGCAAAGCATAGGGCCTCTAGGCCATCTGGTTTCTAGAGCAGCCGTCTCCATTTCAGTTGTAGAAATCGTTGCACTTTTACTGAAATACAAACACATCTCTGCTCCAGACAAGAAAATGCTTCTTGATGGGACTTCCCCCATGTTGGTTAATATTAATTCAGTGTGAGTGGGGACTGTCCAAGGGTTGAGAGTCCCCTGATGAAGACTCACAGATGGAGAAGAGAATTGGCATCTCACCCTCACACTCATTAGGATGCTCACTGCTGGACTTCCTTTAGAGTGCCGTGTGATGCTCAGGCAGCAGTAGAGCTGCCTTCAGCTTTGTCTTTACTAGGACAACCTGCACTGTTTACCTTTTCCTTCCATTAAATTGTTTTTAAGTTTTAATTTTTTGGCATCTTTCCTCTTATCCATTTCATTTCCCCAAGCATTAGGGGTATATATTCCTTTATAGGTCACCTGTTTCTAACTGGTGGGTTTCTGTTTCAGAAGAGATAATTTCAACTCAAAATGTATTCTTTTCATTTACAAGTAAATGCAATATAATCCTATGGGTCAGAGCTTTTTGGAAAAATAAAAGAAAGTAAGTAAGAAAAGAAAAACGTTGTTTCCTCTTCTTTATAATTAGGGGGCCGGGCACGTTAGAACGAGAGTGTGCCCCATAGGCTCAGGTATTTAAACCCTTAGCCCCCAGTAAGCAGCGCTGTCTGTGGACGCTGTGGAACCTTGAGGGGGTAGCTAGAGTCTTGATGGAGGAAGTTTGTTATTGTGGGGAAGGCTTGAGGGATTTATGGCCTCACTGGCTTTCGGTTTACTCTGTGAGCATGAGTTGGCGTGAAAGACCCCATCTCCCAGCTTCCTGCTGCTGCTGTCAGGCCTGATGTCTTTGCTTCCCACCTTATATATAGGAACAAAAAATGCATAAATAATATCCTGTACTCCATATTCTGTCACCATTTTCCATTTCTGTGGCTTCTAGAAACCTCCATGCTCTGCCTTCTGCCTACTGAAACTTTGTTTGGTTCCTTATAATACAATTCCCTCCCTGGCCTTTGACCAGACCTTCCTCAAGTTGGAATAAGCACCTCTCATATCTTCCTAGATGTCATATTCTTATTTAATCTGCAACATCACATCTTCAGAGTGTCCTTCCCCAGACCCCGACACAGATAATCTACTTGGTAATTTTCTTTCCCATCAGCCTACAGATGACCATCATCCCTGTCTAATGCATTTCTCATTTACTTTTTTCAACTTCTCGCCTCCTGTCTGAATGGAAACAGCATACGCGCAGAGACCTTGTCAGCTGTATCATAACGCTCGGCATGGGTGTCTTGTTCTAGGAAGCACTCAGTGCCTGTCATAGGCTAGATGGATTCATAGACAGGCGAAATGCACTTGAGAAGCTGTGTGTCAATGAGTCGATTTCTACAAGTGACAAGGCCAGAAGCTAAAAGGAGAAAAGGCTTGGGAAAGGTCAAGCAGATACCAGGCTAATTGGCCTATTGTTGTAAATGTGTTCATTGCTATAACGCTCATGCCTCTATCACACTGGACCTATTTTGAGTTTTACTTTTTGTTCTACCAGTGTCGCCACGTCACTATGTCTTAGAGCCAGGGATGATATTCAGTCTTCCTGGCATTGTTGTACCTTAGGTTGCTCTGGGCAAAGCCAAGAGCCTGGTCTATGGTGTCACTTGCCAATCATGGGTCAGCTGTGTCTCGAGGCAGCTCTAACTATGAACTCGGAAAGCTCGAATCTGTGCCATTCTCTCCTGTGACCCATGGACACTCACAGTTCTGTCAAACGAGACATTTGATTGTGCTTAGGCAGAGAGCAATATTAGAAATGTTTCTTGTTGTTTTGTTGTTGCTGAAGTGGACCAGCTTATAGAGTATTTGTGGTTTGATGGAAACAGCTTTCATTTGGAAACTAATCTTTCTGACTACTTCTGTTATCTTAATGAAGACTGTGATACTCTAAGTTTCAGCTTTGTCAAACGGTCCACTTTCTTGTTATTTATTTTTTTTAAAAAGAAAATTGCAGGGATAAGAGGATGATAAGAAGGGATGTGTGGAGGACAGTGATCAGAATATTTTATCATATTTTGTATTGTCAAATAGCAAAAATAGCCAGTGGAAAATTAAAAAGTTAAAAATAATGTAACAACCAAAAGAAAGGAAGGGAAGAAAGGAGGAAGGAAGGAAGGAAGGAAGGAAGGAAGGAAGGAAGGAAGGAAGAAAGGAAGAAAAGAAGGAAAGAAACCCAAAACTCAGAGTTTTTTTTTTTTTTACTTATCACATACCAATGCAGGAGAGAGACTCTGATAGGAGTGAGACAGGCCCACGGTTGGATTAGATGAGCTCATAAATGTAAAAGCACATTCATTAAGTTTAAAACGCATCACACATTCAGAGGGTTAAGTGTAAAGGGCAGCTCACACTAGCCGGCTATAATGAATTGAATATACACTCATCTGTGATGACTGGTTCTTCTAAAGACCCTGTTATATGCCAAACTTTTAGAGCAAGTGTCTTGTCATCCACTATATTTTGAATGGTAATTTTAATCCATTATCTCCATAAAAATATGCTCAGTGGAACTATATGAATAGCATTTTAAAATCTGAAAGTACCTTTTTCTTTAAGCCCCACGGGCTCAACTACCAGATAAGCAAGTCATGCAGGATAGGTTAAATTTAATGTTATCAGTCCTTAACACTTAGTGTTTTGTTATGGGTCAGATATGGTTGTAAACATGTTGTCTATTAATTATGGCCCAAACTACGCCTCAAATAGTACCACTTAATCTTGTTTTGTCCTTGATCAAACCAAGGATCACAGAAGAGGAGATACTTTTCCAGTGTCACGGGCACTTGAGTTCCAGCAGTTTGGCTCCAAGTTCATGTCCTAGCAATGAGACTCGGTAGCTCCCCTACCAAGTGCTGTATACGGTTCTGCACGATTTTAGCGCAGTGGGTTTTATGCCGTTCACTTGGCCAGTTCCCAGTTAATGAGATGGTTTCTGTCTCCTCTTGTTTTTAATTATTGAAAATAAATGATAAAAGAGGTGACACTGCAAAATTCCACTGTAGTGGGCAGCTCTGTGCGCTGTGTAAGTCTTTCTGTGGGAAAATGTCTAAAAGTGTGTAGTTATTAGATACGTATGCTTTTTAATAAGGCCACCGAATTGCCTTCCACGATGAAGAACGATTTCCCCCTGAAGCCTGTAAACCACGAGAAGCTCTAAGAGACCCTGTGATTTCTGTAAGCCTCTTGTTTTCTTCCACTCTCTTCCTATGCACGGGTCTGTTGTTTGACAAGGCATTTTACCATGTGTCAAGCACATCTGGGGCAATGTGCTCATGTCACTGAGGTCTAATTCAGTTCAGAGGGGATGAGCAGGCATATGGTACCTCCTGCCATGTGCTGCCCGCCACCCCGAGGCCAGGAGAGAATTACAGTGAGGCCGCTCACCTGGGCTTAGCCTGATCTATGCTGACAGCTTTATTGGCTCTTCAACATTTATCCAGCCAGAACCTTTAAACCAAGCCAAGGTTTCACTTGTTTTTACCTGAAGAGAAGAGAAATGAGAATTGTGCTGAGTGAGACTCCAAAGAGAGGCGACCCCACTCTGACCCTTCCTTGTAGACCTCTTACAAAATGGAATACATCCTTTCTGCCCAATCATAGGTCTTTTTCCTATTGGTGTTTCTCTGAATCCATTGGTATGTGGAAAGAGGATCGCTGGTGGGAAATTACAGAGCTCATTCAATCAGCTTTTACTTAACTCTTTCATGAATTATTAGCTTTATAAAGGAAAAGGGTTGAGTAAG
>NC_022015.1:56273074-56296997 GCF_000317375.1 Microtus ochrogaster | reverse complement strand
ATTCACAGTTCCAGGTGCAGCCCATCATGACAGGGACATCATGACAGTGGGGGCTTGAAGCAGCCAGTCACACTTCGACCACCGTCGGACACCATGAGCAATGTGTGCGTGCATGCGACTCGCTTCCTTTCTCCACGTATCCAGTCCGGGATCCCAGTGGGAATGGGGCCTCCCTTGGTGTAATCAAGATAATCTCCCATGGGCATGTTCAGAGGCCTATCTCCCAAGTGATTCCAGAGCCTGCCAAGTTGACATTTAACACCAGCCACTGCGTATATGATACCTGCATCTGAAAAACCTATAGCCTTTGCCAGTTTTTCTAGGAATGGAGGGTGGAGAAAGTGAGTTCCACTTAAAGAGGTGTGACTTTAGAGCAGTAAGGAGAAATATAAAGGAAATTTCAGGATTAATGTTACCCTTCGTCACTTACCAGCTTCAAGGACCTCCACCCCTGACTCTATCTAGCCCCTGAATGAGCTGCTCATAGCATCTCATCAGCCTAGAGACACTAAGTATTAAGCCAACAAAGTGTCTTGCCTTTGTTTATTCAGACACCAGAGAAGAAGTCGTATCTCACACTCCAGTTCTGGTCACAAAACTCAAGTGTCCTCCTTTGTACATCGTGTGTTCTGCAAGCCTAATGGTTTAACTATTGGGGGGTTTCCAGGACCTTTTATACCACGTGTTGATATCCTCTGTGTACTAAGGACACATGGAAATGCTGAGTGAGATGGAGCAAAACAATTCTGTATATACACATAAGGGCTTTTCTAGAAGCCCCTGTGGTGTCCATCGTGGAACTGGGAAGGATGTGACCTGGCTCCTCTCCACCCACCCCCTCCCTTGGTCTCCGAGGGGACAGGCAGCTGTTGTTGAAGCTTGGCACCGCTCTCAGCTCCATGCTGTAGCATGCTTGCTTTCTGGCCTGTGCTTCCCGTTGCATACGCCTTGCCTTTCCTCTCCCATGCAGAGGCTCCTTGGCTCCACCAGTCTGCTGTCATCAGGTGGCCTGCTGGCCCTGAAAGCTTTCTGCATGATTTACTGCGTGCATTTTCTGCACACTGAGACTTGGCGTGCTTTCCAGCACACATACTTCCTTTACCCCCCCCACTCTCTCTTGCATATTCCATGTTCCTGCAGAAGCCTTCCAGATTCTTGTTCAGGATATTGGGCCAAAGCCAGGCTTTCCTCAAAGAATCAGCTATAAGATGCAATGTCTCATCTGCTTATCCAAATAAAGCATCTTATCTATAGTCACTTACCAGCTTCAAGGACCTCCACCCCTGACTCTATCTAGCCCCTGAATGAGCTGCTCATAGCATCTCATCAGCCTAGAGTATTTTATAGCTCTTGTTCTATTCAGAATAATGCAGACTTTGCATAGGTGGTAGGAAAATTCCTTCAAGATAGGATACCAGCTGCCTACCCAGTCCCCTTCTCTATACATATCCCCCTCCTCTGTTATTCTAACACAGGGCTCTGGGTCCCATTGCTGTCTCATTCACCTTTGCCTTTCCAAACACTCTTCCCCATCCCTTCTTCACTTTCAGAAAGTACCTTGAGTGCCAGTCCCACTGGGAATCTTCACCCTTTTCTTTTCTTCCATATAACCCAAAGAATTCTTGCATACAACCCTTCAACACACTGAAGCATAGCTGCCCTTCACTGAAAACTACTGTGTTTGCAGGTAGATTCTGGGTCTTTCCACAGTGGCTAGTTTCAGAATTTCCAGTCCATAGAATCAAAACTATATGTAACAATTCCATTTGTTGATATAATACAAGTATTTGTGATGCATGTACAAGAATATTAATGATTGGGGCTAGAGAGATGGCTCAGCAGTTAAGGGCACCTGGTGCTATTCCAGAGGACCCACGTTCAATTCCTAGCTGCCATATCAAGCTGCTCACAACTGTCTGTAACTCTAACTCCATAGGATTCAATACCGTCTTCTGGCCTCCATAGGCACACACACACACACACACACAAGTGGCACCCCCCTCTCCACACGATTAAAAATAATTTTAAAAATATTTTACAGTGTTCAACTTCATTAGAATTAGTTCCAAAGTAGAGATTATGTCTAGTGAAATAGATAGAAAATCATAATCTTTTACATAAGTAAAACCTACACGGCAATGAGTGGTTTATAACTACGTGACGCTAAGTGAAATAAGCCATACATAAAAGAGTCATCAGGGTTGAATCAGCTCATATAAACTGAAGGCTTGCAAAAACTATTGCCTGTAGTGTTAGAAATCATGACGATGGTAACCTGATAAAGGGGCACCTTCAACTCGAATATTGCTCTCTTTCTTGATCGAGGTGCAGGATATACGGGCATTTTCATGCTGTCAAAAATCTAAGTATTTGCATAATTGTGATTGGTGCACATATTGGAATCTTCTTCTTCAGTAAACTTGGATTTGGAAGCCTCCTCTGTGGGAAGCGCATTATCCCTGGGGGTTCAGGTCTGAGTCAGCAATGGAGAATGTGGTGTGGTCTCAAGTGAGTCAGCCGTGTGAGTGATACGCTTGTAATGCTCAAAGGGCCATCAAATGGCAGAAAGGAAAAAAAAAACCACAAAAACAAAAATAAGTGCTCTTCTTGGACAGAATGCAACATGTGTTCTAAAAAAATATGGCTTTCAATTATGACAGCAGGAATTCTGTGCCCGGTTCCATAGATCACCTTGAATTTCAGCAAGTTCAAGATAGATCTGGAATTTCACTCTGCTTTTTCACCCTTCAGCTTTGAAGGTGTTTGTCGCCAATGGTATGAGTTTGTGGGCCCACATACATCCATGACATCTCCTGCAGACCTTGTTGGTTAACCCCCTGCCTCTGATTCACCCTGAGGAGGGCTGTTTTTGTTACCCAAATAACATCATTGAGCTCGTCAGTTGTTTTTCCTCCAAATTTTCTGAGGTCTAGAAATAACAGACTCCAGGACATTTCAAAGCGATATATTTCTTCTCTTTAGATAAGCAGGTGGATATGGAGAGAGACCCTGGAAATCCTTGTCTTAGCAATGGTGGGTGTCAGCCATTGTGATGGCTGCTTTCTGCAGCCCCCATCCTGGAAGCAGTCCAGCTTTCGTGGCAGGGTTTCTCTTTCACAGTTCTAATAAAGGCTGTTCAGTACCAGCGCAGATGGGAATTCTGACCCACCTTCTCACTTCATTTTTCCTGCATTTTCTTTACTAAGGCCCTCGCTGCCCCAAATAGAATCAGACTTTTGTTTTTTTTTTTTAATTTGGAAGTCACCGTGTGTTATTTGAAATTTCACGGTAAAGAGGGTGCATTTATCTCCCCTCAAATTGCCACACCCCAAGGTAATTTTCCCTGTGGGTTAGAAGGTAGATCAATGGTGCAGAAGAATGTTTGGCAGTCTCTCAAAAACCCTCACTGGATGCTTGCAAGGTATGGTTGAAATGCCCACCCTGAATCAGGGAACAGATGCTGACCATGTAAGCTATAAGGCAGGATAACCTTTGCCTGGACTAATCCTCCAAGTCTCCTCCATGAATTCTCTGCTCTTGTGACTTCTCCTCCCAGAGAAATAGCCCTCTTTTCTCTGAAAACTTCTATTAGGCTTCCATCAGGACCACTCTACATGTCCTTGTTGCACAAATTCTCATTGGCCTTAATAATAAAAATCCAGAATTAGCTATCAGGGGTGAAAGCTGAAGGATCAGAGAAGCAGAGCGGCCAGTCACTAGAGAGTTCTCACCTCTAGCAATGTTTAGATGGTGGGGGCAGTCCTGTCTCTATGAAACCTCAGACTGCATGCTCAGACTGAATCCTCAGACTGCACTGAGCTCCTGTCCCCTCCCATCTTATATTCCTTTCCCCACCCAGCCATATCACTCCTAATTCCACCTCTTTAGTGTTGGGATTAAAGACCTGTGATCCCAACTGTGGGGATCACCATTGTGTGAGCTCGGTTTCTCTTTTAGGCAGATTCAATCTCATGTAGCTCAGGGTGGTCTTGAACTCACAGAGATCCTTCTGCCTCTGCCCAACTGCTGGGATTAAAGGTGTGTGCCACCACTGCCTGACATCTATGGCGAACTGGTGGCTTAGCTCTGCAGTCTGATCTTCAGACTTCTCTGGGTAGCTTGATCTAGAAGTGATTTTCCCAGTGTCTACAAAATGAGAGCCCCTGGTTGCTGGGCTTTCTGATGCTCTCCACATGTAAGATAATTTACAGCAAGAGTGTATACCATGAAATAACGGAGTAAGTGCATACCTGGTAGTTAAATGTCACATAGTAGTCTCTCCAGATGTATAGTCAGACTGTGCCTGATGAGACCATGAGGCAGATTGTACCAGTTTTCCCATTTTACAGTTAAATCTCAAGGCCCATAGAGATCTCACACCTCCCTAACCAGATTAGAAGCTCCATTCACCATCCCCTTGATTTACTAATTTATGTTTTCCACAGCACAAGGTTCAGGGCTTTGGTAGTTGAAAATTACTCAAGCAATACTTTGTTCATTTAAGCGTACGTGTGTCTAATGGAAGATAAGACTGTGAGAAGAGGATTTATAAAACATTTCTGACTGTCAAATATGCTACCTTTCCACTTCTGTCCACAAAGGGACTGTAGTGTGGGAGCGGAGACTGCTCTTTCATTTCCCGACTGCTCAGACCGGAATAATCACACAGAAACTATATTAATTACAACAGTACTTGCCCAATAGCTTAAGCATATTCCTGGCTAACTCTAATGTCTTAAATTAACCCAATTCTATTAATCAATGTATCACCATGAGGCTGTGCCTTACTAGAAAGTTTCCAAGGAGCTGTCTCCTTCGGCAGCTACATAGGGTTTCCCTGATTCAGCCTACTCTCTCCTTATATCTCTGTTCAGATTTCCCACCTGGCTTTATTCTGCCCTGCCATAGGCCAAAGCAGCTTTATTCGTCAACCAATAAAGCAACACATATACAGAAAAACATCCCACAGTAATAAAGTGGGTAGGGTTGATAAAAACCATGACAGCAACCAAGTCTCAGTTGCTGAGTAGTGGGAAGAGATGCACATATCTTTATCTCATTCTCTCTTAATCTCAGCTATTTTTCCCTGTGAAAGGAGAATTTAGTAAATAATTTTAGCACAACAAACAAAATCTTGGGTTCATCATTACCAAAAACCAAAAAAACAAAAAACCCCGGCATACCTTAAAAATCCTTGAACTCCCCCAAAAGGCATGCAGTTTTTTCCAAATGTTTATGGTGAAAGTGAACATGCACTCAGTTATGGTACCCATATCCTGTCAGATGAAGGCAACGGATCATCCAGACCAAGCAACCATGAATATTAATAAATATTGTATCCAACTCTTACATACCTGTTCGCATATGGGTGCATATGTGTGTGTGTGGTGGGGGATGCTTGTGTAGGTGGAGGTCAGAGTTAACCATAGACTGTCTTCTTCTCTTTCCTCACCTTAGTTTTTAAGACACACTCTTACTGGACCTAGAGCTCACTGACTTGGCTGGACTGACAGACCAATAAGTGGCAGAGCTAGAATTAGGGTTAGTCCACCTGCTTCCAGCCCCACAGTGCTGTGGCGATCAGGAATAGGTCAGTACACTCAACTTTTTATGCAGACACTGGGCTTCAGACTCAGGTCCTCATGCCTGTGCAGTGGGCACTTTAATGGCCGAGCCATGTCTCCGTCCCTATCAGCAAACAATTTCTCATTTGACTCCTTTGCGTAGCCAATCTCAGATGGCTAGGGGACAGAAGACCAGGTTCCTTTCAGGAGGCAACGAACTATTGAGCCAGTGTGAAGAGGAGGCTATTTTGACTTATTCAGAGGCATCAACTGTGCAAGGTCCAGAAAACTCTGTGAATTATCTTTTCCATCGTCATGGTTCCATGCTATCTACTCCGGGGAATTGCCCTCCCCTCAACTACATGCTATATAGGAGCTACAGATTGCCACCTATGAACATCCTACAGAACCGATATGCCCCGGAATAATAGCTTTGGGACACCCAGTACTATAGGAAATCTGGCTCTTTGTAAATTGAATTTCCAGTAGAGAAAATGAAATCCAAACTCCTTTGCATGATTTATGACGCATTTTACAACCCCGCTCCAACCTGCTTTTCCAGACCCAATTTATCACCTTTCTTTTGGGCGTCTTCATGCTTCATTCAAACCAAACTATGGTGTTCTGTGGTGATGCCCAGGGTCTCTACTCCCTGAGCTTTCACAGGTTCCAAGAATTCCCTCTTTTCTCCCATTATCCCTGAGCTCCTCTGTATAGCAGGGCTTGAATCACCTTTCCTGTGACTCCTGTCCAATTCCATTTAACAATTCATCTTCATTACAGGAGTCCCAAGGATACCTTGCTTATAATAAGGATTATTAGCCTCATTTTTTTAAGCTTCTCTTATTTCTCTGCCAAACTGTGCATTCCTCCAGGGTGGGACGTGTCTTAAATAAATGTGTCTTTGTATTCCAGTTTTGAGAACACATTCTGTCCTGAATCTATCTCACCATTTTTTTTTAAAAAAAAAATCAAATGTTCCTGCACTGAAAAAACAATGAGGACAATTCCCATGCTGGGATTCTAAGTAAAAATGAAAACTTGAGCTACTCCACAGGGACCTAGATTTGTTTGCACTGGCCTCTGGATCCACCCAGCACTGTGTGGCTCAAGATAAGGGGGAGGGGCTAACAAATGGACTGGATTACAAACAGATCACTGGGAATTCTTTTTTTTTCTATTGTATATTGTATAGCATTTCTCAGATTTGAAACACTCCAAAGGAGCCTCTACATAGATGCTATCACTTATTCCAGATGTGTTCTGCCAGATGTGTTCTCTTATCTGTGTAACATTTGTCATGCCAAAGAACTTGGTGAAAGTATCTGGCATGTATTCTTCCACCAACAGAATGTTTTAGTCCTTAAAGTAAACAGAATAATCATCTCAGGGGTTTCGATAGTGTTACACTAGAATTAAAAGGACAGTCTGAGGCAGGGAGAAATGCCAGCTGTTCCTTTGAATAGCCAAATAGAAGCTGGACTTAAGAAAAAGAACTACTAAGCCAGGCAGTGGTGGTGCATGCCTTTAATCCCAGCAGTTAGGGAGGCAGAGGCAGGAGGATCTCTGTGAGTTCAAGGCTAGCCTGTTCTAAGAGTGAGTTCCAGGACAGCCAGAGATACACAGAGGAACCCTGTCTCAAGAAAACAAAAACAAGCAACAAAGGAGAAAGAGAGAGAGAGAGAGAGAGAGAGAGAGAGAGAGAGAGAGAAAGTAAAACTACTAAATAAATACCATTGTCATAGAAAGATCTTATGTGGATGGAGGTAGCCATAAACTTGAGCAAATCTGATCTTGTTTGGGACTGACAGCGCTTTTTATCCATCACAAAAGTCTTAAGGTCAACAGCCTGAGCCACATGACTGCAGAAGTATGGCAACATTGCCATAGATGGAGTTCTGAAAATGCTAAGGGAAAGAGAAACATTTCAGATCTAGAGAGCAGAAATGGTGTTTGAAAGCTGCTTTCTGCCCAGTTGCTGATTCTACATTAACTAGCCCAACAGCACCAGTGCCTTTACTAGAAGCAGATGCAAGTCTTGAGAATTGGCATCATTTTATAACACTTGCCTCAAGGAATTTATCCATAACATCTTTAGGTAAAGAACAATGGACTACTTCTATAGGACCAGAAAGTCCTTGGGTTCTGAGGAGCTGGGGTTCTTAAACTGCTACCTTAGATGACTTCATCCTGTGTCCCAGGGTACACCCTTTCCCTGTCACATTCCTGGTTTTAAAACATGAGACTTTGTCAGGCATGGTGGTGCACACTTGTAATCCCAGCACTCAGGAGGCAGAGGCAGGCGGATCTTCATGAGTTTGAGGCCAGCCTGGTCTACAAAGTGAGTTCCAAGACAGTAAGGCAATTACACAGGGAAACCCTGTCTCAAACAAACAGAAAGAAAGAAAGAGAGAGAGAGAGAGAGAGAGAGAGAGAGAGAGAGAGAGAGAGAGAAAGAAAGGAAGGAAGGAACCGGATTAGCAGATAAAACATGTATCAGTTATGCAAGAGGACCCGAGTTGAAATCTTTAGAACTCACCTAAGCGTCATTTGGGCGTGACATCATGTTTATAATTTCAGCTTCAAAACGCAGATCCAGGATACTTGGAGCAAGCTGGTTACAGGACTAACCATATTAATGAGCTCTGGGTTTGTTTAAGAGACTATACTACAATGAATACAGTGAAAGAATGACTAGTAACAGGCAACATGCTTACACACACACACACATACACACACACACACACGAGATTCACGGAGCATCATATAAAACTTTCTTTAAATTTTTTATATTTATTTATCTATTTATTTATTTATTTTCTGTGTCTGTTTTGGCTGCATATATGTATGTGAACCACATTTATACCCAGTTCCCATAGTGGCCATAAGATTCCTTATAACAGAGTTATGGATTGTACGAGATACCATATCAATTCTGGGATTCAAATCTGTTCCTTAGCAACAACTACAAGTGCTCTTAACCATCAAGCCATCTCCTCAGCCCCAAATTAAGCCTTCTTTTGAATTTGACTCTCATAATCAGATCCTGAATCTGATTTTCAGGCAAATCTACCTTATGTTTACTGTAGCAAAAGCCCCTCTGTGAGCTGTCAAAAAGACTTTTGGGTTTATACTTTGTACTCTGGATTAATGTTTGCTTTTTTAGGCCTATAACTCTATAGCCCTTGTTATTATCATTTGTATCTCATCTTTCAAGTTTTCTGTGTATGGAGTGAAGGGAACTTAAACAAGAAACCTTTTTTAGAAACAAAATCTTTTGTAACAGCAATGCTTCCATGACATTATAATGATAGTAGGTTCTGGATTCGTCACCAGGAACATATGGAATGAGAATGTTGGTCTCCAAAACATATGGAATTGCCAAAAACAGTTGCAGGTTTATCTTTATGTGATAGTGTACTGACTCCTGCAGGTACAGGCTGACCTCTAGCTCTTTATTCAACAGTTTTCCTGGGCTGAATCCTCCTAGGCTGCTGATGTTGGAATATAAAAGACACGTTGTTAACTGAAAAACTCTACTGGTGGAACCACTTGGATGTTAATTGCTTTTCACTTCACTTGCGGTCAAGATAAGAAGAACACAATAGGTTTTATGAAGCATGATTAATAAAAACTCAGGGTCAGAAATTGGGCTTCAACCTGAAGATCTTTAAAGCAAAACAGCTAGCCACCGACTCTTACCTTGACTTCAGTCTGAAATGCAATTCTGCCTCCCAGAATCTCAGAATGAGACTGTGTCTAAGAGATGTCTCTTCCGGTCTTATATTTCTCTCTAGGACTGAGATGAAAGGCATGCACCACTGGGATTAAAGGCATGCACCATCCAATTTCTATGGCAACTAGTGTGGCTACTAGGATTAAAGTTACATGTCATTGTGGCTACTGGGATTAAAGGTGTGTGTTATAACCTGGTCTATAAGGCTGACCAGTGGGGCTGTTTTACTTTCAGATTGTCAGGCAATCTTTATTTATTAAAATACAGTTGAAATGTCACTACATTTCCTTTTTTTTGTCTAAAAGAAAGAAGACTATAACTAATATAAGAAAACTATATATAATAAGTACAATGACTATATACAATATATACAGTATACAGACAATAAATACATCAGCAATATCTAGTCCATTTGCATTTGACAAATTCAGAGAAAATATTTCATATCTATCCTATCTTGGTGAGTCCAAAGTCTTGTACCTAATTTACTTTCGATCATAACTTGCTTTCTGCATCTGGTAAACTATAACTATCTAATCTTCAACTCCCTCAGAGAGCCAAGAAGGAAATAATATTAACTGAGTAAGTAGAAAGTGCCAGCAAGTGACTTCCAAAAAATGTGAGTAAAGACAGAAACAGCTGGCTGCCAGGAAAGTCACCCAAATTTCCTTTGCAACATTAGGGCATCCATCTTCAGCCTAAAGGCCTATCATATTCAACAGACTTTTCTGTGAAGCAGGATATTTTGTGTCCTGCTTGTCTAATTAGGACAGCATAATGTCAGCAGTTGAGGCACGGGCACTTTCTTGCCCAGTGGCTTACTTTTACCACAAAGAAAGTAAACTCCATGTGGAGTTTCTTTGATGCCCATTATCTTCTCTGAAGTAGATTGGCGCTGCCAGGAGCAGACATGAGTCATTGTCATGAAAAAGGAGAACCTAGGTTATTAAAACATCTTAAATGCCATATTCTGTAGATCTCTGAAATGTTTGAATATGACTTACCAATCTAAATTATATCTTTGTTTGACCTTGAAAGCATACCTAATGTGACTACAAGTTCAGTTACACTGTGTGATTAACAATTAACTTCTATTTCTTTATTATCCTAAGCAGTTGATAATAATAATTTTTCAAGAACTAGAAATCTGCATTACATTGTTAAATGAGCTGTATAGGTACAATATCTTGAACAAGATTAGAAATGTATGTACAATATGTTTTAACAAAATTAATCTCAAATTTGTATCAATATGCAAAATTTGCATACAATATACAAAAGTAAAACCAATGTAAAGCATTTTAAACTAATAGTTGTTTTTAAAAAGTGGATTCAATAATCTACCTTTTTATCTTATATTTATATCCACTTTTTTCTTTTCCTTTCTTTTTTTTCTTTCTCTGTCTTTTTCTTTCTTTCTTTCTTTCTTTCTTTCTTTCTTTCTTTCTTTCTTCCTTTCAGTTTTTCGAGAGAGAGAGTCTCTAGCAGCTATGGAACCCATCCTAGAACATGCTCTGTAAACCAGGCTGACCTTAAACTTGTAATAGAGCTCTGCCAGCTCCTGCCTCCCAAGTTTTGGGTTAAAGGCATGTGCTGCTACTACCTGACCTTTATTTTCCTCTTAAAAAAAAAACAAAAAAAACAAACAAACAAAACCCTTTTTTCCTGACCATTATCCACAACAACTTGTAACCAACACATTAAACAAAAACAAACATCCATAATCCATTTGAGAATGTGGGCATAGTTTTCTAGGCTTCTTCCTGCTGATTGGAAGTGCTGATAATCTTATGTGGACTCAGAAATTTCAGATTATATTTAAGTCCTTACTGGAGTATTCTGTGAGGCTGGATCATTTCAGCCAGCAATCTTGAAGCTGGTTTGGATGTAGAACTCAGAGGAAACTGCAACAAATTTACTCTGAAATGTTAGGTCATCTAAGTCATTGATTCCATTGAAGATTTTTCAGGGGGTCTTCCTTGATCAAATCTTATTTTTCTTAACCAAGAAGGAATCCACAGCCTCTCACTTCCCGTGGAAAGAGAAACAAAACCTCTTCTCCAAAGTAACATATCTTTTGACATAAATTTCGAAGTCAAGGCATTTTCAAAATATATTGGTTAAATTAATTCTGCAACATTAATAACCAAAGTCTTTTAGCAGCTCTTGTTCCTTCCTCAGCAGTCAAACACTTCAAAGACAACACAATTGTACACAGTATCCAGATTCTCTGTGTATTTTCCATCTTTACATGGAAGTTAAGCCAGGGTGGATGGGAGCTGGAAGTGCTAGTTTTTCTCCCAAACCCAGGTGGCTGGGTTTTAGTTCCAGTTCCTAGAGTTGAATTCCACTCCCAAGTCTGACCTGGGCTTGTGGCTAAAAAACTTCAGGCAAATGGCATTTTCATGCAGTGCCAAAGGAAGCACAATGAATAAAAACTCAGGGTCAGAAACTGGGCTTCAACCTGAAGATCTGAAAAGCAAAACAGCCAGCCCCTGGCTCTTACTTCGACCTCAGTCTGAAATGGTGATTCTGCCTCTTCAGTCTGAAATGGTGATTCTGCCTCCCAGAATCTCAGAATGAGACTGTGTCTGAGAGCTGTCTCTCCCCCATCTTACATTCCTCTCTTAGTGCTGGCATTAAAGGCATGCACTGCCCAGTTTGTATGACAACTATTGTGGCTACTGAGATTAAAAGTGTGTGTTACTGTACCCTTGGTCTATAAGACTGACCAGTGGGACTGTTTTACTCTCAGATCTCCAGGCAGCCTTTATTTATTAAAATACAGTTGAAACACCACTACGGTTTTGTATTTTTAGTACCTGCAATGTACTAGGTTAGATCATATATATTAGTTTATCTCACTGAGCCATTTATTTCACACTCTATGATCTTTTCAAGTGATAAGGAAACTAACACAGTCACCATTGGGGGAGATGTCAGGTGACAAATGTAGTGGAGCATGGATGCAAACCCATCTCAACCACACAGCAAGGTTCATGTACTTCCCCTCGCTATTCCTGCCTTTTGCTTCAGATCTATTAAATGTCAACCTTCTTTTCTCATTGATGTTAAAGCCAATTTGATTGACATAGAGAAAATGTGCCATAGTTCAAAATCTAAATTCAGCTCCATGAAGAGTTTCAGGATTCATAGTACCACCTGTGAATGTTTCTAATCAGGGTCTCATAAGATAGCCCCATTGAGTGTGCTTCCATCCGTGATAATGGCCAAGCACTGAAGCTGGTTTCTGATGGAAATGGTACCCTGGAACTTGCTGTGACAGGCACTCTTGTCAGTGACAGTTGCTCTCAGAAGTGGTGACCCTCACCAGGTGGTTGTCTCATCATCTCCTATCAATGCAATCTCTTGGCGGAAGGCAAACCATAGTCTTTCATGGGCTCTTCAGCCGTAGGCAGCTTTGTACCATAGTTTTGGTTTCCCCCTCAGTCGTGGTTTGCATTGCCTGAAGTGATGAAGTATTCAGCCTCATCTTCATGCCCAATGAACATTATTCCCCCATAGAAATGGGAATAAAGAAACACTCACTGTCTTCTGGGAGTACCCAAGTTGAGGTTTATAAGGATAAGGCAGGAAAATCTTGGAATCTCCCTTCTTGGACATAGGAGCATCTAAACAAATTAATATCCAAAGAGACAGCAACATTTATTTCAGTAATTCTAAGTAGTCCCAAGAAGGAGTATGTTGAAGAAAACCCTCCATATTTCATATAATTATCACATATCAGTACTCCCCAGCTAACGCTGCATGGAACAGTAACACACCTCCCCACTGATGCCTGGTTGAAGTGAAGATTCATGAGATGTAGGGAGTGGGGTGCTATTCTTTATAACTTAAGAGTTTCAACTGAAAACAATAGAACATCAGGTCTACAAAGCCAAATTTTCCTCTGAATCCCACTGGACTACCCATCTGCCATTAGGCTATGCTGTCTCAGATCATCCCCAATATAGGTTTAGAATGTACTAGTGATGCTGGGATGGGTTTCTTGGAAACAGGTATTTTGTTGAATCATCTGTATTTCCCAATACAGTGAATTTCTAGGCAAGGGTGTTCTATAAATATTCCTTCGCTAATTAAATCAGATGCTGTGTTGACTATGAAATAAAATCACTTTGTACTGTGCAAGTTTTGCAGGCATAGGGTGTGATGCAAAGTAGATTTATCAAGACCTGTATAGTTACTGAGTATGAAACACATTGACCCTTAAGATCATTCAAAAGTAGGAGCATTATACAAAAGGCATAGAATCACTGACTCCTCAGCCCCCCCCTCTATTTGATGCTTCACTGCAATTTGATATTAAAACCTTGGAATTTATTTAAGAAGTCAAACCACATTAGAGCCCCATCACTCCACCTACCTTTCTAATTAATGAGCCACAGCACAAATTAAGCAAGTTTTCAGTTAATGAGCTACAAATAAATCTATCTGAAGGTACTAATTACAACTAATATCCAAATTAGTTACACTCCAGGTTTGTTCCCTTTGAATTTACATTAATTTGTCTCCTTTCCCCTAATCAGTTAAGTCTCATCTAAACATAATTGTAGAGATGTGACTTCCAGGATGGAGTGTGTAGAATGTGACTTTAACGGGTGACATCATTAAATAAAAACAGCCTGGTAATTATTTAACGTCTGTGTATGTGGCTGAAGGCTGTACAGATGAAGAAACATTTATTCAAGGAAATCCGCATGGTCAATTAATGTAGACAAGGGCAGTGTGAATATACAAGGAGGAAATAAATGTTTCTTCAATAAATGGCTCCAGGAAAGCTGGATATCCACATGAAAAATGAAATGGAAAATGGACCCTTATTGTCTATAAGGATAACTGCAGATAGATTAAAGAAAAGCAGGTGAGATATAAAACCATAAAACCCTTAGAATAAGGTAGGGCTAAGCCCCTTGACATTGGGCTAGGCAATAGAATTTTTTTCTAGAATGACGGACCGAAGTCCAGGCAACAAAAGCAAAAACAAAGTAGACTGTGTCAAACTACAAAGCTTCTGCAAAGGAAAGGAAATGGTAACAAAATGGAAGACAACCCAAAGAATGAGGGAAGAATATTTGTAAGTCATTTATGTGATAAGAAACTAATATTCAGGATACATAAGGAACTCTTGCAAGACAATAGCAAAAAATAAGTAATTGAATTTATAAAAGGGCAAAAGGAGGGCTAAAAGACAAATGCCTCATAGTTTCACTAACAGGGGGAAGCTAAAGTAGCTGAAATCAAAGCATTAAAAAAGATTTAATGTCAAACTTTGCTAAGACAAGATGGGACAGTCCTTTGAAATTCCTGCCTCACAAAAAAAGTCTATCAGATATTCTAAGCCTGAAAGGCCAAGGATGAATGACACAATGTTGCAGAGGAAACTTGGGTAACTGTGCAGGAAGCCAGATGTCTCTGTCCTTTCTATAGTTTTGGAAGTTGTTTGCTTTACAATTCCTGTTTACTCAGGTAATATTATATCCTTCTATGGTCTTTGATGGTGTTGAAGACTAGATAGTTATTGTTACAGTTTTCCTTGTTAACAAATTCAGAAAAGAAACTCACAAAAGAGGTGTAAAGTGTATGAAGTTGAGAGACATAAAAGCTTAAATTTTTTATCTAAGAAAATGTTTTGAGGTCTCAAAAGATAGGTTTGGATCAGTAATACAAGTTAGGATAGAAAGTGAATTAGGTACACAACTTTGAACTCACCAAGATAGGATAGATTATGGAGTATTTTCTCCAAATTTGACAAATGCGAATGAACTGTACATTGTGAATGTAATTTTTACTTCATAATTTTTCTTATTGTATGTAGTTTTACTGTGTTAGACTTAAAACCTTTCCTTTTTATTTAGACAAAAGGGGGAAATACTGTGAGATATTAATGACACTCTGACACTCCTGAGACTATCAATAAAGTTTACCACGAATCCGAGGGCGGAGCTAGCTACTAGGTGACCAAAATCAGCCATAGAGATTTTAGAGGACTGAGGACAGAAAGGAGCAGGGAATTATAGAGAGACACAAGTAGAAGGGAGGGATTTTAGAAAGATTCTTGACCCTTTTTTGGGTCCAGGAAGAAGACAGAGAGGAGGTCATTCGTTACTTCTCTGCTGTTTCTCTGATCAATCAGGTTCTTACCCCAATATCTGACTCCTGAGTTTTTATTGATAAAGAATAATTGGATAAATGCTTCACAACTGTTATGAGGAAAGAGGAAACACAGAGGAGGGTGAGAAGAAGTAGGCTAACAAATGCAAAATCACAGCCAGATAATTTATAGTAGTACAATGATTACAGTCAAAATATTGTGTGGTAGAATTCAACAAAGCTTGACAAGAGGATTTCCAATGTTCTCATCGCAACAGTAGAATAAATTGGAAATATTGGAGATGGAAAATAGCATAACTATCTTGAGTTGATAATGATACAATGTATAAATGAACTGATCATGACACTATAATCTTTAAAACTATATAATTACTGCCATCCAGTAAGTAAATAAAAATGTTTCAAAATCAAAAAAAGCAAAGGATTGAAATAGACTCCCCCCACACACAAATAAGATATACATACAAGTGGCCAATGTATGCATAAAAGGAAGTGTTCAAAATCACAAATCATTAGAGAAATGCAAATTAAGAGAAAGCAGTATATCACTTCACTGGTCAAAATAGCCCCGACCCCAAGAAGATGAGATACCTACAAACTGGGAAAAAAGGGGGAAAGGGAGCCCTTGTATATCATTGGAATGGATCCTAGCTAGTACAGCACCTATGCAAAACTACTCAGAGGTTTCAAAACAAAAAGAAAGAAAGAAAGAAGAAAAACAAGTAAAGTCTGAACTACCATATGGCACAGCGACCCCACTACTGAGGAGAGAACTAAAGGAAATTCCATCAAGGCAAAGTAACACCTGCACTCATGTTCGCCACTGAACATTCGCAGGAGCCAAGGTAGGGAGAGAAGCCACGGCTGCGCTGACAGTGTGCGTGGAGCGGGCTATCGCTCTGTCACAGAGGAACACGTTCAGGACACTAGGGAACAGTATGCTAAATGAAGAAGCCACAGAAACGGCCAAACTGTGCAAGCCATTCCCACGCGGGATCTGAAGAGGTAAACTCGAGTGAGATAGCGGCTGCCGGAGCTGAAGGGTGAGCAGAGTTGGAAATCATTCACCAAAAGGCGCGCAATGTTTCTTTGTCAGTGGGAACGGGGTTCTGGGGATCTAATTTAAAACAGGTGGTAATTGACACGTATTGGTTAAGGTGATAATCATTATGCGATGCATATGTATATCAAACCTGCACATTCTATACTTCAAATATGCAAAGGTGATGTAGACTTTCTGATAGCACTTAAACCTCAGTCCACTCTTCCTCACCCTTCACCCCTCCCTCAGCATGCGGGGAGCCCTACTCCAGAGGAAACTGTCTCCCACAAAGAACTCAAGTATTATCGAATCTCTCTATGACGAATACATGGCCAGCATTTTCCTAACACCTCCTCAGAAGTTAGTTTTCAGATTGATGTGGCAAAGGAATTGAGGGCTTCTTTCTTCCACCAGCCCTACTGAGAGTTCAACTGGTTCAACCAAGAACAGAAAGTAGATGATCTGAGGTCCAATTATCCTGACGTCAGCTTTCTCACAGGGAGAATGTTGCACACTGGGAGAGGAAAGCTATGGAGTCAGGTGCTACTGCGCTTGCCCAGTGCCCAGCTCACAGAGCAAGAACGCCATGTAAGAGAGGCAGATTATTATCCTGCTCTCCCAGACCTGGAGAATGGCTCAGAGATTTGACCACAGCATGTAGGGATGTGCCCACTGAGTTGATTCGAAACAGTGTAGATAAGAAGGTCTTCTCAGAGGACAGTGAACTTTGATATTAACACTTACGGGCATTCTGTTAGCTCAGTAGAAGCAACCAGCAGACCACAGGCCACCTGGATCACCACAGATAACCAGGTGAATAAATAAAGGTGAAGATAAGCAGTTTGCCTTGCCTCCCAAAGCCTGGAATTGTCAAGGAGCCTGAGGTCAACTGGATCAGACCATGAAGCCATGCATGCACTGAAGCATTATATTATAAATGAATTAGCAGCAATTAGCCGACCTTTCCAATCGGGCATGACTCTGACAAGGCAAGCAGTCCTACAGCAATCACAAAGGAACATAGAACCCATCCCTCTCAGGGACTGATGCCCTTGTGCCAGAGGCTACAGCCCGTCAGAGATGCCATCAGATGGGTCACACCGTGGGCAATGGATTCTGTTAAGAT
The DNA here is from genome assembly GCF_000317375.1 of Microtus ochrogaster. Classification (NCBI taxonomy): domain Eukaryota; kingdom Metazoa; phylum Chordata; class Mammalia; order Rodentia; family Cricetidae; genus Microtus; species Microtus ochrogaster. The sequence goes on along the minus strand of NC_022015.1, from coordinate 56,279,397 downwards.
ATGCCACCAAGTGACTTCACAAACAATGAATGTTAGGAAATAAGTATGGAAAAAGGGAAATCAGTATTGGGAGTTGCTTTAGTATGAAAATGTTCAGTTTTCAACAACAACAACAACAAAAAAACGAGAACATCTTTTAAAAAAATCATTCTCATAGCCCAGGAGTGGGGTGGGTGGGGAAAATGGGTTTCAGAAACTACCTGCAAGAAGACTTCTCTTAACAGGTCTTTAACATGGCCACCACGATATGTCCAAAACTACTGAAAACTATGCTCACAGAAATAAAGGAAGAGGGGGGTCAGAGAGAGACTAAAAATGAAGAGAAATTTTAACCAATTAACTAACAAAAGTTCTAGAGTTGAAAGTACAGCCATTAAATTAAGAATCCAGACCCTACTGAAAAGTCGATCTGAACTGCCGGGTGAATCAGTCTTAAAGACAGAGTGATTTAGTCTACGTAATCTAAAGTAATGGAGGGAGCGAGGGGAAAAAGTGAACAGAGCCCTGAAAAAACACAGGCCGCCCCCAAGAACACTGCTGAGTGTGGAGGGGGACAGTGGAAGGGGGGATGAGGGAGGAGTAAATCACTAAGAGTGGCTGAGAAGTTCTTGGATGGATGATTGCAATGTGCACTTCCAAGAAGCCAAGCTTGACCTAAGAAGGATGAAATCAAAGATTCCACGGCCGCCACTTAAGGTGACTTCTGATGACAAAGTCAGAGAGGAAACCCTAAAATCCGTAATAGAAAATAGCAGGGCATGTTCAAGGAAGCCCTCAAATGTAACAGCTACGTTTCTCCAGAACAGTGGGGCCACAGGATGGAATGATGCATTTGGTGCTGAAGGAAAAGCAAAGTTTGTCAACCAGAAATTTATATACACCAGCAACCTTTCAAAATAAGAGGCACAGTCACAACATTCCTGGACAAAGCAGAGAGAATGTGTTGCAATTCGAATTCTTTACAACAGATAGCAAGTTCTTCAGGATAAAAACACAAGCCGTCAGAGCAAGTCATTTAAACCTTCATGAAAATACCAAGAGCCCTGAGAGTTAATTTAAGTAACCACAAAGACCACACAGATGACAACTCTTCTCATTCATCTTAACCCACTGAAGAAGCAGCTTCAGGAGATTGTATGTAAATAATTCCATGTAGGCTCGCTAACATATAAAAACGTGATTGATCTGATCCTCACAACCAAAAGGGGGGGTTGAGTGGAACGAAGCTGTGCTGAAAACAACAGCACTTGGGACCCCAAACTGTAGGACCAGATGAAGAGGCAAAGAAGCTAAGGAACATCGCAAGCAATGTAGGCACACGCTTGATTACCTCTCCTCTATCAGATGCTATAGGAGACACGAACTGCGTAAATAATCCAGCAATGCACTGCATCACAACCCGGGTAGCTGTGGTGTGTAGAGAACAAGCAGCACAGAACAAGCATTGTAATAAAGTTTGCACAATCTAAAATGAAGCCTGAAAACTTACACTAGTAACGGTAAGGCTTAAAAGGACTGCTATGTGCAGGATTCAAATACTGGGTGATGATGTTAGGAAGGATCCCGCACAGCAAGAGAAGCCCTGAAAGACTGGAAAAGGCTTGAGACGTGTAGTAATAGGAGCGGCGCGACTGCGTCCCCAGCACCCCTGCTGCCTGACTAGCTTATGCCCCCAAAACAACAACACACAAATTGTATTCATTTAAACACTGCTTGGCCCATTAGCTCTAGCCCTTACTGGCTAATTCTGATATCCCGATCAACCCATCTCTAATAAACTTGTGTAGCACTGGTCTTACCGGGAAAGATTCAGCATGTCTGACCTGGCGGTTTGCTTCATCGCATGCGTCTGCCCGGGAGAGGGGAGCATGGCGTCTCTGAGCTCACTTCCTCTTCCTCCCAGCATTCTGTTCTGTTTACTCCTCCCACCTATGTTTTAACCTATCAGGGCCAAGTAGTTTCTTTATTGCTTAACCAATGAAATCAACAGATTGATATGTGACACTCCCACATCAGAGATGGATCATTATATGTTGTGCTGGATCTCTTCCCAATTTCCCATGTTACAGTTCTGAGCCCCAAAGCCTCAGATATGATAAGCTGGAGTCAGGATTTTTGCAGAGGTATTACTTTAAAATCAGGCCATCAAAGTCATGGTTGACCCTAATCCAAAATATCAGGTGTCCTTAGAGGAGTATGAATTTGGACACAGATGCAGATAGACAGATCACATGAACATGATCAGGAACACAGCCAAAGCCAAGCTCTTTCTCTTACAGCTTGTAGACCTGGCTGAACCCACTGACACCTTGATCTTGAACATCTAATCTCTAAAACTGTGAGACAACAAATTTTTATGGTGTCAGTCAACAATTTTATGGTAATTTTTATGGTAGCCTTAGCAAATGGATGTACATGGAAAACAGAAAAGCAAAATGCCATGTGTAGCCACAATTGTACCAACAGGCACACATGGGGAGGGATACTGAACAATTCTACAAAAGGCAGAGTATCAGATCCAATAAAATGACCAAATTCAACAATACAGTGCCTACAAAGAACACACTGTACACCCAAAAACTTAAACAGATAAAAGTAAAAAATGGCAAAGTGTCTTCCTTAAGAAAGCTAGAACATTTATAGCAGGCAAAACAGACTTCTATCAATAATCTTATTGAAGATGAAGGAAAAATGTTATGATAAAGGGGACATTTCCCCAGGGACCTATAGATACTTAAATACCTGAATATAGAGCCTAATCCAGTGAATCAAAACTAAAATGAAGAAAGAAACATTTAAAAATGAAGGCAGAGATTTAACAATGATGGTTGAAGACTTCAATGCTCCAATTTTAATACCATCAGGAACAACAAGGCAGATGGTGCTGAAGCAGAGGAGCTGAGCCACAGTTAAGTGAATTTTACCCGACAGGTATCCACGGACACTGCATCTGGCAGCTGAAGTGGCAAGGACATGTGGAACATTCTAGACCATATGCTAGGGAAGAAAAAAGAGTCAATAAATTAAGAAGGCTATAAAGTCTATGCAATACTCCATCCACAATGAAATGAGACATGAACTTAATAACAAATGCATTTAAGTGACTTAAACATATATTATATGATACACTTCCAAATGCCCAACAGATCAAACAATAATCAAAATAAATCACTTTGAGATAAAAATTTACATATAATACAGCAAAACTTAAGAGAGTCAGCTTAAGTGGTACAGAGAGGAAAAACTAAATTGTTTAAAATAAAAAAAATATTCTCAAATCAATGACTTAGTCTTCTGCTGTAAGACTTTGGAAGCTGAGAACAAAAAACATACACTAAATAGAAAAAAAATAACAAAACCTGGAGTAGAAATTAATGGAGTGGAGAACAGACAAACAACGCAGAAAATTTAAAAAACCAGCAAATTACTTGAAAAAGTCAACTAAACTTTTAACAAAATGGAGACACTGAGAGAATATTCAGATTATTAAAACCAGGAATAGAAGAAAGAATTCAGCTAACAACCACATAGAGATGAGAAGAATATCCGGGGTGGGGGGAACACCATAAACAATTATGAGCCACTGTATGGTAACAAATTAAGTAATGTGGATTAGATAAATAAAGACCTAGAAAGATGAAAGCCAAAGGGACTCAGGAAGTGTCCTCGCTTGCTTTCTATTACTTTGGTAAAACCACAACAAACAGCATCTTGAAGACAAAGGTTTTGTTTGGCTAACACATCTGCATCATAAGCCCATCAGTGACAAAACCCAGGCCAGGAACTCAAGCAGGGACGACGGGAAAGTGCTGCCTGCTGGCTAGTTCTTCATGGTTTGTTCAGCCTGTACATTTTACAACGAAGGACCTACCTGGGTGACAAGGTGTCCTGGGATATTTGTACACTGTGAAGATGTATTGCTGTGATTGATATAATAAAAAGATGAACAACCAATAGATAGGCAGGAGAGATAGGCGGGACTTCTGTGCTGAGAGAGAACTCTGGGAAGAAGGCAGAGTGAGAGGAAGCAGGATGGGCAGTACAGAGTCAAGGTAACCAAGACACATAAAAGAATGTAGATTAAAAGAAATGGGTTAATTTAAGTTATAAGAACTAGTTAGGAACAACCCTAAGCTAAGGTTGAGTTTTCATGATTAATAAGTCTCCATGTTATTTTCTGTGAGCTGGCAGCCCAAAGAAAAATCCATCTACAGAAAAGCCCACAGCGAGTTGTACCTTAGCATATCAATAATTAATCAAGAAAATGTCTCCATAGAATTAACTATGGGCCAACCTGTTGGAGGCATTTTTCTGAATTGAAGTTTTCTCTTCCCAGTTGACCCTGGCTGTGTCAAGTTAACAAAAAAACAGCCAGCAGGAAAGGCAGTAGAAAAATCAATGTAGACTTGTCCATAAGTAAAGATATTAGGTAATAGTAATTATAATTATGTAGTTGTGGAAACTGTGCATATAGAAAACTCAGGACCAGATGGCTGTACTGGTGAATATTACCTCATAGTTACAGAATCATAGTGATAGTTCTCAAGGTCTTCCAGAAAACAAGACGTTAGTGGGTACTGTTCACCTCATCTTAGCTGTCAATACAATGATACTACCAAATCAGATAAAAGCAGTTCAAGAAAAGACGATTAGAAAACTATAAAGCAACATCCTTAATAAGTGTATACATAATGCTCAACAAAATATAATCAGCCAAATCAAGTAACCGGTGGTAAAGATTATATCCATGGCTAGGATATAAAAAGATTATAAGCCATAACAAAGTGGGATTTATCTTAGAAATACATGGTTGATTTGATGTGAAAACATCTGTTATTAAAATTACACATATAGTTGAAAGAATATTTTTGACAAAGATCATTTCAATGGCTGTTAGAAAAGCCCCTGCCAAAATCCTTCTCATGATCAGAAAGAGAAACAATAACAGAAAATGCCCAGTTTGCTAGGAATTGAGGGAACAGCCTCATTCAGAAAGGGTCACTTGTGTGATCCTAGATCTGATGTCGTCTTTAAAGAGGAAAATCCCAAAGACTCATCTCAAGTTGGTTTAAGATAATGGTAACCATCAATTTTCACAAGTTTAACAATTAGAATTTCTATTGAGGGCATTTAAACAAGAAAGCAAAGCAAAGACAACAGACACTATAGGAAGAAGTGATATGTATAATACACACTTTACCATATATGAAGAAAATGTGAAAATACCCTCTAAAAAATAGAACTACTGAATAGATTCAGGAAGTTGTCAGAATCTTATAGTGATATGAAAAAAACCAAACAATATTTTAATATGAGGGTGATAAATAATTCAGAAAATGAAATTCTGAAAGTCTATTTATAATAACATCAAAGAGAATAACATAGAAGTAACTTTCACAAAAGAACTATTAAACTTGTGCTATGGAAAGTATAAAACATTACTGAAAGACATTAAAAGACCCAATTAAATTGAAGGCACTTGTGGCTACACTTGGGAAGGTTTAATATTTGAAGTCTATGTGACAGTTAGATAAACTCTAGAGTCACCTGGGAGATGGGTGTCTGGGCATCCTTGAATGCATGGGCTTTGAGGACCCATCCAGTGTGGCTGGCACCATCCCAGGACTGGATCCGGGGCTCATTCTATGAAGGGAGGAGCAGCACACTCACCTGTACCCCACCCTGCCCCACTTCCTCCCTCTCCACTGCCTGCTTTCTGGTTATGAATGTAATGGCAGCAGCTCCTTCAAGCTCCCACTGCCTGACTTCCCTGCCCTGATGAACTTTATTCTTGAATCATGAGGCATCATAAACCCTTAACTCTGCATTTGTTTGGGCATTTTTTAAAAATTGCAGAACAGGAAAAGAAGCTATAACAGAAGGAAATGCCACTCAAATTGACATAGAGACTCAGCCCAGCCATTATCAAATTAAGAATGGCTTTATCTGCTAGGTTCTTTTGCAAGTGAAAAACTGGTACTGAAGTTATTTCATGCCTGACTTTGTCTCAGCAGAACACCGGGGAAAATGACCTTGTGCATGTGTCTCAAGGGTCAACCAGGTATTTGTCTCCAGGTGCCACCAGCCTGCTTTGAATTTGTCCTGGAGTCTAAAAACAGCTGTGTAAAAGGCTGTCTTTGCAACTGAGAATCCTATGCCAGTTTGAGTAACATAAAATATCCTAGTATTATTTTTATTCATCAGAATTATACACTTGGGAAGCAGAGGTAGGCGGATCTCTGTGAGTTCGAGACCAGCCTGGTCTACAAGAGCTAGTTTCAGGACAGGCTCCAAAGCCACAGAGAAACCCTGTCTCGAAAAAC
>NC_022015.1:56263148-56272974 GCF_000317375.1 Microtus ochrogaster | reverse complement strand
AAAAAAAAAAAAAAAGAATTATACAGTTAAGCAGAAATTATCTTCCTGACTATCCACAGCTATATGTATGCCCAATAGATGGAATATTTACATGAGATAAACACACAAGCAGTGGGAATACCCCCAAAGTTGTTCTTAGGGAAGAAAAGAAGTGACTCATGAGAGAAATTAGAAACAGAGCAACCTATTTCCACAGCCAGTGATCAGGCAGGCTTTTCCAGGTGGGGTGCTTCATCAGGACTCACTCATCTGGTTGACTCACTCAGCTTGCTAACCACTAGTTGTCACCTGCTGTATACCCCCACAGTGCTCTGCAAGTAAGCAGAATAGAAATTGGACAACTTAAACTTAGGATCAAGATTTTACCTTACATTTATAGTCAGTCAATTTCCAACTAGAATAATAAGATAATTTAATGAAGAAAATATTTTTGTCAACAAATAGCAACACCATAATTATATAGCTGTAGGAACCAGCCATAAACTAAATAGAAACAGACCACCAAAAGGAAGTTCTTTACCTCCAACCATTATCTCCTGCCAGAGTAGGACTTAGTCATTGATAAGTTTAATGGAGGCCTGAGTCTCAGAAGTTTACCCTGAAGCAATACCTGGTTGCAGGAAGAACCACAAACTGAGATTACCTGAACACCACCCAAGAACAGACCATCCAAAGGAAATGCCTAAAGGCCCAACCATTGTAGATTGGATCACCTGCCAGCACACTCACCAGGACACCCATAGACAAATGTCACCTAATCAGTGGTCCTGAACCTCAGAAACCACTCACCCCCACCTTTACTACTATAAAAACCCAACTCTAACTGAGCTCAGGGCTCTCTGTTTATTCCAATACATTGGACATGCAGAGAGACTGAGTTTGCAAACTTGCATAAAATAAAGGCTCTTTGTTTTTACATGTGGGACTCGGTCTCCTTGGTGGTTTTTAGGGGACTTCGCAGATCTCAGCATAACAATAACAACATGGAGATGGAGAAAATGAAATTGGAACCTACCTCATATGCACACAAAATTAATTCCACAAATAGATCAACAAATTAAATGCAAGAGCTAAAATTTGAGAGAAAATAAATAAATTACATAAAATCTTCATGACCTTGAATTAGACAATGGCTTCATGGGCATTACATTAAAAGTTCAAGTTAAAAAGAAGAAGAAAAAAATGTGTGAATTGGATTTCAATGGATTCTAAAACCTTGTGATTTAGGAAACATCACTGAGAAAGCTAAGAGATAATTCACTTTTAGTGGACTAATAGCGGCTCTCCCCTAAGGCATATGACATACCCAGCCACAAGATTCTTGGTCCTGTTAATCATGCCAAGCATGAGATCCATCAAAACATATTTATTACACGTGTGTTTGAAGTTCTCAGACCAATAGGAAAATAATAATTCATAGCTTACCTGTGGCTCATTGGAGGGAATTTGCCTAAATCCAGGCCCTGAATTTGAACCCAACACCATTGAAAAAGTGAAAAAGAGGGGTAATTCACAGAATATCAAGTCTCTTTGTAAATCATACAAATTTATTATTAAGTTTATTACCTATTAAATGTATTTGACTTCCATTTGATAGGGATTTTTAAAAATCTGAATGAGAACGGACCTCATAGGTTTGAATAGTTGGTCCACATGGGTGTGATTGTTTGGGACGCATTGGGTTGTGTGGCCTAGTGGCTGCTTCCTGTTTGTGGATCAGTATTGGAGCTCTCTGATTCTGCTCCAGCCTCCTCATGCCTGCCTGCCTGTCTGTTGTCAAGCTCCCCACAGTGATGGTGATGAACTCTCTGTGTAACTGTAAGTAAAAATTCAACCCTTCCTTCTATAAATTGCCTTGGTTATGGTGTTTTATCACAGCAATAGAAAAGTAACTAAGACACCGAATAACTCAATAACAAAAAGTAACCCAATTAAGAGTTGACAAAGGCCTTCCGCATACATGTTCTGAAGAAAATATACAAGATACCAACTATCATGAATTGTCAGGGAAGCAAGTCAGAACCATGCAGTACAGTTTCACCTCAACCAAGATGGTGGTTGTTAAATATTGATTTTAAAGTGTTAGATCAGAACCCTCATATAGAAATATTCATGGTCACATTACTAATACAGGTCAAGATGTAAAGAACACAAATACCCATCAATTGATAGTTGAATGAATAAAATATGGTATATCTATGTAATGAAACATTATTCAACCATAAATAAGAGTGGAGTGCAATCCATACTGCAACATGGATAAAACATTTGCTCAGTGAATGTAGAGAGGCAAAAAGACACATTGTATTAGTCCATTCATATAACATTTCCAAATTAGGAAAACCTACAGAAATAGACACTGAGTGGTTTCTCAGAGCTGAGAGACTTGGAGGAATGGAACTTGCCTGCACGTAGATTTGTTTGTTTGTAGAGGTCATGAAAATGATCTAAAATTAATTATAATCATTGTGCCTTTCTCTGAACATGCCAAAACAATATTGACTTCTTATACTTTAGTATTAGACATACACACATTTCATATAAATCTCTGTATGTGATACAACTGGGCATGAAGGAGAAAACTGGGAACAGCTTTTTTGTTTGGTTTGGTTTTGATTTTTTTAACGCAGAGCTTTCAGTGGTTTGGAAACACTCCAGGTTATTTCTTGCTCCAACCAGAGTTTTCCCTGCTGGGTCAGTAGTTTGTCTTCACATGGGGGCTCAAAAATCATTCCCTAGGAGTCTGAGAGCTCAGCAGCTACCAGGCAGGGAGAGGGGAGGAGGTAGGCAACAACAGCCCCATGGTTGGTAGGCAACCGGAGAGAGGAGATAGGATGCTTGCTGCCCTGTTGTTCTGCTTCTTATTTGGGATCTTGGCTGCACTGGTCCATGAATGTGGAGGGAGCAGAAGCAGGCAACAAGGTTCTGGTGACTGTGAGTATGATGGATATAACCTTCTGGGAGGTGACCTCACTGAATCAGCCCAACATTATTCCAGAGTATAGAAAATATATAGGATTGGGGAGCTTGGGTCCAAACCCTAATCTGCGTTAAGTGAAACACTCTCATCATAAGGCTTCCTATGTGGCAGCAGGGTCCTACAGCAAAGCTCCTAGTACAAGTCTTAATTACCGTGTGTGCAGCAGGGAAAGGCTTCTAGTGGGAAGCTATGCCGAGGGTCATACTAGAGATAAACATGGCATCCAGGCTTAGGGACAGCTTTCAAAAAAGGCCAGTCCTCCAAACCCAGAGATATTCTCCAGATAAGGGCAGGTAAAGAGCCAGAAGTCTCACTGGGGAAGGCGGAGTCCTCCATGTTGCCAAACTTAGGGAAAGCTGCCAGGCCATGGTAGATTCCAACCTCCGACCAGCAGACTCTCCCAACACTGCTCCAAACTCTGCCAGTGTGAATGTTCCTTAGTAAGAACATGATGTGAGCACATTTGATTGAGCAGGTGTGACTCTGCATGGTTACACATGGTTACACATGGGCAGACCATGAGACCGTATTGGACAATTAGCTGACTCTGTCACACTAGAGCCCTGGATAGTGAATGGATTTTCCTCCTTTTCCTTTATTTTCCTATGTGTGCCCAGCTGTTGGTCACAGGTGTGGTTATAAACAGGTCCACTATGCGGTGTGTCTGTGAAAGGAGAATGGCATACTTCAGTGCCCAGAGAAAGGATAGGCTATGGTAAAGTCAGTCCTGGTTCATTTTGCTGCTATCGAGCAAAGACAGCCTGAAATACAGGAGCTCTGGGCATGAGGAACATCAGATGACTTGATGGCTTTAAAAATCAGGAGACACAGAGTTGTTACCATGCTACCTGGGAAGGACAGGACAGACTAACAGCACCCCCTCTGCACTCTACCTTCCATCAGGAGATCCCGTGGGTTTGCCCTGTGAGGATTTCTAGAACTTCACCGTTCTCTCCGTTCTCTCCACTGGTACTCCAGGCCAGCTCACCCCCCTCTCTTGGAAGGATTCCTGAAAATGTTTACTAACTGGTTCTATACTTAGTCACACAAGAATAGGATTAGAACCTTCTCTCCAATCAAGGCCTCGAGTCTCTTCGGTTACTCCCCAAATGGTTATCATAAAGTTCAACCTCTAGGCACACTACCCATAATCCTCCATACCACCAGCTTGGCTTCAGCTCTGCCCTGTCCCCAGCTCTAACTTCCCTTGTTGCTGGGTCTCTCTTTGGGCTCTGTGAGTGTGTCTTGCCCCAGAGTCATTGCTAATGACGCCCTCACTTCCAGAAATGTCTGCCCGTTTTTCTCTTCCTTTCTGCCTCCATGTCCTTCCTTTCCAACAGTTTAACCTCCATCCCATGTCACCACTTCTCCTGGGAAGGTTTCTCTGAGAACCTCAGGCTACACTAGCTTGTTTTCCGTCCATCCTCGATACTCTGTTCATGCCCCCTGGCAGTGGATATTGACTCTGAGGATTTTCTGGGCCTTAGCTGTGGATTGGGTTTTTTTTTTTTTTATTGTTGTTGTTCTTAAATTTTTTTTTCTAAGTGGATGGTGGGAATGGAAACCTATTTTGTCTAACAAAGAAAAAGCCATATATAAAAGACGAAGCATTGCTGGTAACTACGGGTGAAAATACAGTCACATTTTTCCCCATACATTTATTTAATTCAACTCGATAATGGCCATTGAACATTAGATTTTCTAGATGCATGCCTGTGATTCCAGCTCTCTGGAGAATGAATGTCAGAAGATTGCTAGTTCGATATCAGTTAGGTTAAGTGTAAGCCCCTGCTTAGAACAAAGTAGAACAGCAATGACAAGAGAACCACAAAGTCTCTGTTCTTGGGCACTCTTGGAGGGTGGTTAGTTGGTTGCCTGGCTGGTTATTAATCTCCTAGGAGATGAACCAGTACATCTCATTTGCTCTCTGCCAGCTAGGGCTCCAAGAGCCTCACTTGGTCACAAGGAATAAAGTGCACACAGGGTTGAGACCCTGCCTGTGGAGCCATAAGTGTCTGGGTTGAGTTCCCCATAGGATTTATCAGCCATGTGACCTCGAGCAATTAAATAATAATAAATAATGCCCCCGAGCCTGCTGCGCAGTAAGAGACCAGCAGCTGCTAGCAATGGCGATTCATGTTATATTCTCTACAAAAGTAATATTTATTTGGTTATTTCCCTGCTTTAATCTTGCTGTCAGTGGTGATTAAGGCATCACCAGGGGCTGTGTACACTGTGTGCAGGAAAAGCAGTCAAGAATGACCAGCCCTGTGACGTTATGGAAGGAAATAGTGCTTTCCACTGGACGGACGAGAAAACCCACACTGGGCAGGGTTGGGTGACCTGCTTCTGGTCACGTAGCCAGCCAAGGCAGAGCTGAAACTCAAAGTGGATCTTCTGACTCCATCGCTGGTTCCCTCCACTATGCTGGACACCCTCTGGGTGTTAGCGTTTCCAGGTCCCTTGGGGCTTCCGGCTATTTAAGATCAAATTAGACTTTGGAGGCTAAAGATGCACCCTGGGACAGCCTGTCCTCTCGGTCCATTCATTGGTTGCAGGGATTTTTAACCTAGGGACATTCTGTCCAGGCTTCAGTACTTTGACTTGTGACTCCCTTCCCCGGGACCAGCTCCTACAGAGGCCAATGTGCCTTTTCACATAGTGGCTCCCCCTATGGGACTGGACTGGGAATGCCATCAACACCTTGCACTCCAGAAGTTCCTAAATCCTGGAGGTTTTATGTTCGGTGGGCATTTGTCATGAAACATGACCATAAGGCTCAGAGTGGACTTTAGGGAGTTTCAGATCTCATTGTAAATCTCCCTACCTTGATATGAACTGAGGGACCCGTCTCAGTGATTTCCTTTGCAGAGGTGGATGGGCATTGATATAGAAATAAATAGGACTGCTTGGCCAGGCTTTCGGGGAAGTGGTGGTGTCTCCTGGGTCCCGTTCTGCCATCTTTCTGTCTGAGACATAATCATAACTGGATACACCCTCCAAACGCCAGAGTCTTCAGACACGGAAAGCTGCTGCTTCTGACTGCCATTGATAACGGAGGTTGTTTTCTATGGAAGCAATGTTAATATGCAGGTCTTCCTAAGGATGAGTGATTCTAGGGGCCTGTTGACTCTCGGGGGATGGGGCAATAAGAAGCTCAAGAGAAGGCAGAGAAAAAGGTGGACAATTCTAGAACTGTTTATGTCACTCCTCATTGGCTGTTCAATACATAGAGGGAAGTTCAGGGAAGGGATTAGGGACTGTGAGTCAAACTGAAAGCTAGACCCAGGAGAGTGGCTATGAAGTCATCTATAGCCACAGGAGGCACATAACTCTTCATGGGGTTCTGAAAGTGAAACTACACAGACATCTACACTTACAGCCCAATGTGCCCTGTCAGTGAAAGGGGACTCTTTTTTTATGGGTAATTTGTGGTTTGAGTCTTGGGTATTGGCTCACACAAACTCGGCAATCACTCTGCCACTGAGCCATACCCTCACCTTTTCTTTGCCTTTTCTTTTTACATGTATGTAATGTACACTTGACCCTATCCAGTTCCTGTCCCCTCACAACTGCCAAAGACCCCTCCCAACATGCCCTTCTCCCAACTTCATGCCCTCTTCTACTTTTTCATATCATCCACTGAGTTTCATGGGTGCTGCCCATCCTCACATTACAGTAGAGCCATCTATTGGGGCGGGGGCAACCTAACACCAAATGACAAAATCGCCAAAGATAAATGACTCTCGCTCAGCCATAGATTACCAATAGCTCCTCAGCTAGGAGTGGGCCCTCCAAAGCTGTGCCCCATCCCATCCCCAATCGACTGTTGTGCTCTAGTGGTCTCAGGATATAGAGGAGCTGGGGAACAGGGTGGTGGAGTATGACAGACAGATATCACCCAGGAGACCGTTTCAGAGCATAGCTCGTTTATTGAAGTAACGAAGCTAGCTTACAGAGTGAGTCTGGGAGAGGGGAGGGCAAACAAACAGGGGAGATGAAATGCACCTGATTTGTATATGCGGACCTGATTGAAGACAGGCAAACATTAATGACGCGTGAATTCAAATACCAAAGCACACAGGAGGAAGGGCAGGGAGGAAGTCCTGCAGCCAAGGCAGGGACTTTCTAAGCTCACTAGTTATGTAGCAGACTGCTGGTCACGTGATTTCTGTGAAGTGGGTTAACCGTCTGGGAAACAGAAGCTTAAGGGCTCTACTCTAACGTGGGCTTTGTCTATGGAGTTGAGTGGACCAGGTTTGTTTAGGATACGGAGCGTCCCCACTCCTGCCGTGCTCTTTGAGAAATGTCCAAGGTATGGGCAAGGCTCTACCATCCATTCCTCCTCTGGCCTGGGAGCCCACACAAAGCCGTGTCCCCTCCATCCTGGGACTCCGACAGACTTGACCTTGTGCAGGTCATCATGGCTGCTGTGGCCTCATGAGGGCAATGGCCATATCATGTCCAGAAGACTGCGTTTCACAACGCCCTTTCCGTCCTCCAGCTCAGAACTCTGTGGGACAAGGCCACTGTCAATTATTTTTCTCTATTTAAGCAATTAAGGTATTATTATTATTTCAATTTTTATGGCCAGTAAATGCCTTTTCAACCTAGTAGGGAAATCTCAATGGAACCAACTTGGTTGATTAGTTTCTTGGATGTTTTGGTATTTTCGAAACCTATAGATATGGTGTCTCAAAACATTCCCAGAGATTATGAACTAGAATTTGCTCCAATAGGAAAGACATGGAACATGTTGAACTTTCTCTGTTCTCCGCAGCTCCATTTATTTCCTCCCACTACTCAGCCAACTCCCTACAACAAGACAGTGCCTTGCTATAGGACTGCGGACCGCCCAGAGTGGAGCGCCTTTTAGAAAATGATGGAAAGCTGACGATAGGTCCGAAGGGAAGGCATCTTCTGAGCATGCCGAGTTCCAGCTGGCAGGATGCAGCGTTTCTTCTCCTGCCTCTTTTGTCATCATTGGTACCCAATGCCTGAAAAAGACTACACAAACAAATGAACTGAAGGAAAGAACAGCGAGCATCTGATATAACAAGTAAAGAATATTCTTTCTAGACTAGAGGATGGCTGCCCAGAACCCTTGATAACACCCACATAAATTCACATGAATTACAGGACTGAGAAAGAAGAAATACCACAAAGTTTCATCTTCTCTATTCTTTTCAGGAAGTCTTGAAAAACAGAGACACTGTAAATTCTTTTGTTCTCGGAACACTTAAAATAATTTAAGGTGTTATTATTTTCACTTCTCTGGCCGGAGTTAATGCCCTTCTTCCCTCTCTAGCATCTGGTCTGTCTTGTCCGCTTACCACCTGGCCCTGCCACGTCTAAGCTCATTAACCCACTGGAGCAAGGAGGCCAATGGAAGCCAGAGAACAAAGGAGAAGCAACGAGGGCTCTAGAGACAGACAAGCCTGTAGTTCTGATGCCTGGGTCCACCCTTTCTCTATCAGAGACACTGTGCACCATGCACTTAGCCTCTAGAGTATAGTGAGCGCTCCTGTGCATGTGAGTATCAGTAATTGTGTGTGTGTATAAGTAAAGCAGTTTACAGAAGCTGAGTTAGCTGGAACATCTAGACCTCAGGTTCCTAGAATAGAGGTGAATGCTTTTTCTATAGTATTCAAGGAGATCTAGTTAAACCTGAAGTGACCTTAGCAAGACTATAAGATGGAGGAAACTCTGCGCTGTCTTGCCCTGTCACAAAATGAGTACCTGTGTACACATCCTTGTTTCAGAAAGAAAAATAAGAACAGTGTGAGAATAAAATTAAAAGGCACTCATGTCCGTGGGACCTAGGTTGTTAGAGTTGATATTTAGTGTGTACCATTTCTACAATAAAAATGGAATAATTTGTTAGTGTTTTATAACTGTTTCCCGTACAGCCTATTTGTAGTCCTAACACGCTGTTTTTAAAGGTGTCCATATTCACGGGATGGGAAAGGCACAATTATTTCAGCAGCCTCTCTTGGGAGAAACACAGGGCTCCAGTATTTAGCAACGCTGCTGTGGAGGGCTTTGGTGCTAAATCGCTTAACTTCCACTTCCACCTTCATAGCGCTCCTCCTGGTCTTGTTTGAATGGAAGGGAGCAAGAGGGCCATTGGCTGGAGTGGGTGGGCACAGGGAACCTGCTCTCACCCACAGACCTGCTGGGCACCGGGCTCCTCAGAAGCCATGGTGTGACTCACAGTGTTGTTGGTTTCCTGAGTGTTATTTGCTGTTTCTTTGGTGCTAATGACAGCAAATTGCTAATGGCTGTGAAAAGCTAATTGTTTTCTAAGGTGTTTCTCTCTGTCCTGATTGTGGGGAGCACACAGTCACAGTAAGCAGAGACTCATTAGCACCTCTGATGGAGCGCTCTTGGGGAGGGGGATCCTCCTCACAGGCTGGCTAATATCCAAGCCTTCAGTGACCTAGAGCCTGGAGCCTTGAGCCTGGCGGGGAAAATCAAAGCAGTGGAAACAGTTCCCAGGAGAAAACAAAGGAAGCAGAGAGAGTGCGCTGCTTTTCACGCTGCTTTTCGGATGGAGAACCTGAGGAACAGAAAGTTCCTCTTTGCAGGCAAGGCTCCTAAAATGATATGAATGTCCTAGCTGGACCAAGCTGGCATCACGCGGGCTGCTTAGGGCTCTTTCTCTTCTGAGGGGAATGATGAAACTTAAAGAATGAATGATTTCCCTCCAAACTCTTTTACTCAAGGGACTAGTGTCTCAATTTCTTGTTTGCATGATTCGTTTTAGTTGTCAAGACAGGATCTCACTATGTAGTCCGGGCAGACAGTTAATTCATCATGGAGCTCAGGCAAGACCAGTTCCCCAAG
>NC_022015.1:56229226-56261786 GCF_000317375.1 Microtus ochrogaster | reverse complement strand
GCCTCCGCAACCATAAACTAGTGGTGGTGGCGGATGCAGAAGTGGTCTCACCTGCCATCTTCCCCATCCTTTTCTCCTGCCTCATTAGCTTAACAGAGACAGCAAGTGCCTTTATTGGCTTGGCCCTTAACAGTGCAAAGAACTGGCGCTAAAGTTAATGTTAAACTCTCAACCAACCCAATCGATCCAGTAATGAGATTTGGTGTGAGCAAAAGGAAGTCAGCAGGACAGAGGAGTCGGAATTTCCACCTCTTCAGGTCGGTGTTGATTGAGGTTGACAAATTACCCCTGGCATAATTATTTTAGGCAGATGATCTGGTTCAGTAAGGGAGCTTTGATGCAAATGATTGACCCCAGGGAAGCACAGAAGAGCCAAGGGAGGCTTCCGGGTTATAAAGAGGCTGCCTTCCCGAGAGCTAGTCCTGTTCGGTTCTGTCAGGTCTCTGAGTAAGATGAGTTATTTCAACTCTGCCATTCCTGTTAGTCACTACTGGCCAGGGCAAAATGAGGTCTACTTCCAGTATTGTTCAGCTGACATTGCCAACAGCCACTCCTCAGGAGGAGAGGACGGTCACATGACATGAAGCCACACTTCCCAAACGACACCAGTAACAGCGATACATCTTGCTTGAGTTTGAAGAAAAGCCGGTACTCTTCAGAGGACACTCTGACCTTTCAGCAGAGCCTCTCCCAGGATTCCCTATAGCAGGAGCATGTGAGAGGGAGCCAATGACTTAGCAGTCACCGACTGCACCCCACCCCCTTCCCTCATGGTTTCTGCAGCCAACAGTTCTAACCTTAATAGTCTGCTTCTCCCTCTTTTCCAGTCTCACTGTTCTTCCCTAGTTTGGGGTGCTACATCTTCTCATTTGAATTACTTACAGCAATAGACAAGTAAATGTCCCTGTGCCCCTAGGCTTATCACCCTATCTGCTACAGCATGCTTTTTTAAAAAAAAAAAACACTCCAAATCTGATTATGTTATTTGTTTGTTAAAAATATTTGGTTAGTTTCCAAAGCTTCGAGGTTGAAGTTCAAAGTCTTTCTTTACTTTGGCAAAATGAAAATATCAGTAGACTTTGTAGGACTCTTCTTCTAGAAGGGTGTAGAAGGCCCCAGGCACAGGTAAATGCTTCTTTAGCTAGCTTCTTGTGGCAGTAGAAGAAATGGACTTCTTTGACACCAGCTATGTGGTACAGCATAAGGATTAGGTCCTCTGAGGCCAGAGCTTGGGTTAGAAGCTTCCATCTGGGTCAGGTGGTATGATGAACTAACAGAAGGTTTAACCTCCAATATTCATATACCCAGATTGTGATGCCTGATGGGATGGGATTAGGAGGAGCGGCTCTTTAAGAAGTAAATAGGTATTAGATCATGTTGTAGAGTCCTTGAGAGTGAGGGAAAGGCTTTTATTAAGGGGTTACAGGGAGCCTTCTTCCTACCATCTGAGACTGAGAAGTAGGACATGCTCCCTCCTCCCATCTATTCTTGAACCTTCAGCCTCACGGAACTGTGAGGAATAAAGCTGGTGGTTCAGAAGCCAGACCGTATATTCTGTCCAACAGCCAGGCCCAAGCGAACTTCCTAATAAAATATTGAATTTCCAGTTAACCTTGAGTTTCAGAGAAACAATGACTAGCTTTGGAGATTGTGTTTCATGTAGCGTTTATGGGTCTGAAGTCCAAATTTTACAAGGTATCCTGTATCTTTCTGTCTGCCAAAGATGACAACCTTATACCAGAGTGGGGTGGAAGGTGAGACCGAGGACAATGCCCGAGGGTATCAGGAGGGGAAACCGGAGTCCGATGCAAGGGCTGCCAGTTAAATGCCACAGATGGCATGGGTCCACTCAGCACCATCCAGAAAAATCTCCAGAATAAAAGAGAAATAACAACAGTGACAAAAATATGACGTGAAGAAAGATAGGACTAATACCTGACCATAGATAACAGATTTCCAAACACTTTGGATCATAGAACATAACATATAAACAGGAACTGATAACATAGTGGACGTGTGTGTGTGTGGGGGGGGGAGGTGTTGACCAGAGGAGACACAGATTAAGCAGCAAAACATCTAGAAAGGCAGCCTGGCATGCTACACTTGTAGGTCAGAGGGGTTGATAAAGGGTTATAGAAGGGGCAGATAGCACACAGGGATCTGCTGTGTCTCAGGGCCCAGATTGAAGGTGGATCTTTCTACCTCAAAGATCTAGATTGTGAGTGGGTCTTCCCATCTCAGGGGATTTAATAAGAAAACAGTCCCTCACAGGTGTACCCAGCTGTTCGGGTTTTAGTTAATCCTATTTGCTGTCGAGTTGATAGTAAACACATAGGAAAGAATGAGAAATAAGAAACAGAAATGTAAACATGGTACAGACATAACATAACCAGCAGAATAAGTGGGAGACAATGCAAAACTTAGAAAGCAGGACAGATGTCCAAAGGGATGACAGGAGAGAGAACACAGTTTAAAAAAGAAATCCAGATGAAATAGGTAGAGTAGAAATCCCCATAGGAGAGAACAGAAGAAGCAGAAAGCAGAAAATCACCAAAGGGATGAATTAAGAATGAGCACTTCCATTTCAAAAGGGCTCAGTGAGTATATAAGACTACGACTCAAAAATAGTAATGACAGTATGGGCCATGGTGGCACACGCCTTTCATCACAGCACGTGGAAGGCAGAAGCAGTCAGACCTCTGTGAGTTCAAGGCCAGTGAGTTCCAGGACAGTGAGGGATACATAGAGAAACCTTGACTCAGCAGCCCCTGTCCCCCAAAAAGCAAGCTCAGCAAGGTGGATCCGAAAAATAAGTAAAAGCACTTATGCCAAACCTGATGGCCTGATTTGATCCCACAAGATGTAAAGAGAGAATACACCCTGAAATTTATCCTTTGAAACCCACATGAGTTCCATATACCCCCACTACACAATAAATAGGCAAATAAAATTTTAAAATTTTACTTAAGTTTAATTAAAACAAAGTAACAAAACACTGCAGCCACGCTAAGAAAACAACTGTCACTTAACTATAAACTTCAAATAGTTATGATGATGAACTGTGCAGTTAATTAATAATTTACCACAGCCAACACAGTAACAAAACCAACTAAAGGAGATCGCCATCCATACCAGAGACAAAGAAGCTTAAAACCTCCAGAGGAAGAAAGAGGTCTCAGATGAAGAACCAGGCAGAGCTCTGACTCAAGTCATGGGGAAATCCCTTCACAATTCTGTGGGGGAAAAATACTTCCAGCCAAGAACTATCTGATGACAAGCTATCAAGGAAATCCCCTAGAGTGTAGATAGAATGAAGATATAAGGAGGGCAGGGCTAGAATGTCCTGGCAGGATATCACGAGGCAAAATGGGGCCACACGAGGCTGGCTGCCTCAGCTTGGCTTTGCTATCAAGACCCTTGAGTTCCCCAGCCCCAAATACATTACATCACAGGAGACACTTATGGTCTTAAATGCTGGAGTTCAGAGGTCCTTGCTCTCACAGATAATCAGTAGGTAAACCAGGAATGCTAAAATGCAGGGTTGTTGCTTTAACGGAGGAGGTTTATAACCTGTCTTCTCCCAGAAGCGTGGGGGTGGAGGTGGTTAATAGCGTAAGTGATCATTGTGCTATTTGTATGGCCAGGGCTCTTCCAGGCTCCCACAAACAGGACCAGAGATAATAGTCCAGGTGATTTTACACTATATGACCAGGGACTCCCCCAAGCTCCTACAACCAGGACCGCTGCACTATATGTATGGCCAGGGACTCCCCCAAGCTTCCACAACCAGGACCAGAGGTGGCTAACAGTCTGGATGACTTCTGTGCTATCCTGTATGACCAGGACTATACCAGACCCTCCCCCAGGCCCTTAAGATTGCACATGTAGGCTATCTTTAGAACCCATCTTTATGAAAGAAACAACATGTGCTCCGAGAAGAATTTTGACGTAATTATGCCTCTTTGTGCATGCAAAATTGTGTTACACCTACAAAATTTCCCCAGATTGTACTGTACTTTAATATGCCTAAAATAAACAGCCTGTGTTGAAAGGAGCTGCTTGTTCTTCCCAGCTGCCCAGAACCGAAATAATCACACAGAAACTGTATTAATTAAATCACTGCTTGGCCTATTAGCTCTAGTTTCTTATTGGCTAACTCTTACATCTTAATTTAACCCCTTTCTATTAATCTGTGCATCACCATGAGGTCGTGGCCTACCAGCAAAGTTTCCACATGTCTGTCTCCATCCGCAGCTCCATGGCTTCTCTCTGGCTCCACCCTTCTTTCTCCCAGCATTCATCTTAGTTTTCCCCGCCTAGCTCTGTTTCCCTATAGCTCTGCTATAGGCCCAAAGCAGTTCCTTTATTTATCAATGGTAATCACAGAGAAATCCCACATCAAGACTGGGTTTCAGACTCTGGAAGTTTGAACCAACAGAGGCTACTGAGTTGTTCTGAACCAGACAGATTTCCTTCTTGCCTTTCATGGATTACTACTCTGCTGTTGATAGCCTTTTCAGAGACCCCCACATTCAAGAATCCCTGCCTACTCATGGCATCACTGCCTACCAGCTGGTAGAATTGGCTTTCACACCTTCTACCCAGTGAACAGACTAAGGCTCATTGCCATTAATGCCATCCCATTTCATCCGCCTTCTTAACCCCTTTTCTTTGGTGTCTTGTGGGGCATCAAAGTCTCAGGGAAGTGTCTGTTTGGTGGTTAAATGTAAAGGCCTTTAGGAACCAATAATGTTACTGAGAGTTGGAGACACAGGAAGGGAAAGACCTCCACATTAAGACTAGATGTGTGCATATGTGTTCATCTGAAATTTCTCCCAAGAAGCAGAATGTCTTCATTCATTCATTCATTCATTCGAACCATATTGGGTGCTATGTCTACACTCTACTAGGAATTATGGGGAATATTAGATAATGGTGTATTCTATCTAATATCTTTAATTTTACTTTTTAGGAAAAATGTATGCAATAATCAATATTAAAAGTTTTACAATAGAGCAAATTGAGCAAATTAAACACACCTAAAGGGGAATCAAAAAATCCAAAGACATTTTTAAAAGGTGGACTATATTTTAAAATAGTATTTTAAAATTAATTAAAAATTTTCATACAATTTTCTTTTCCTACCTCCAGACTCTCTCAGATCCTTCCCACCTTTCTTTTTTTATCTTATTTATTTATTTATTTATTAAAGATTTCTGTCTCTTTCCTGCCACAGCCTCCCATTTCCCTTCCCCTCCCCCAATCAAGTCCCCCTCCCTCGTCAGCCCAAAGAGCAATCAGGGTTCCCTGCCCTGTGGGAAGTCCAAGGACCACCCACCTCCATCCAGGTCTAGTAAGGTGAACATCCAAACTGCCTAGGCTCCCACAAAGCCAGTACGTGCAGTGGGATCAAAAACCCATTGCCATTGATCTTGAGTTCTCAGTAGTCCTCATTGTCCGCTATGTTCAGCGAGTCCGGTTTTCCTTCCCACCTTTCTATCCCCTTCCCAACTTTATGCTTTCTCTTTCTCTCAAAAAACAGAAATAAAAAAAATTAAACAACAACAACAACAGGAAATACTAAAACGAAACAAAAAACACAAAAAACCATAGAGTCCATTTTGTGTTTGTAGCATAAGATGTCTAGTTGAGGTATTGCCTGCCTCATTGTATGACGACTCCATTTAAATCCCTTTAATGTATGTATATGTTTTATAGAAGCTTCCACAGTAATAGCTTTTCATCTGATTTTTCAGACGGCCTTTAGTGTTAGCTGTCCTCCGCATGTTCCCTCCTTCACCCCACTCTCCCACACCACTTTCAATTTACTCTCCCGTTCTAGTTTCCCCTTTGTCTCTTTATAACATAAGACTCTATTTCCCTTTCCTTGGAAGATCCCCTCCTCACCCCTGGCTCCTTCCTAGCTACCTGACCTCTGTGGTTATTCGGATTAAAACACATATATCTAACGCTTACAAGCTAAATTCCTCATATAAGAGACAAGTAATATAATAATACATCCTCACCAGCCCATAAGATCACTTATTTTATAGATCTTGGTCATTCCTACTGGGATAAGATGAAATCTCAAAATAGTTGTAATTTGCATTTCCCTGCTAGCTAAGGTTGTTGAATATCTGTAAAAGTGTTTGTCAGTCATTTGTGTTTTACCTTTAAGGACTCTCAGCTTATTCCTATTATACCCATTTTTAAATTGGCTTATTTGTTTTCTTGGTGTTCAAGCTTTTGTTATTTCTTTATATATTATAATTTTTATACTAACCACCTATAAGATGTGAAATTGGTAAAGATCTATTCCCATCCTATAGACTACTGCTTTGGCTCTATGCTGTATAGAAATTTTTCAGTTTCATGAGGCCCCATTTGCTAATTGTTGTTCTTCGTGCCTGTGCTATCCGTGTCCTGTTAAGAAAGCTCTTTCTTGTGCCAATAAATTCAAAACTATTCCCTCTTTTCTATCAGGTTTAGTGAATCTTTTCTCAGGTTGAGCTCCGTGGTCAACTTGGAGTTGAGTTTTGTGCCAGGTAATATATAAGGATCTATTTTCATTTGCTGACATGCAGCTGTCCAGTTGGACCGGCACCATTTGTTGAAGATGTTGTCATTTCTCCACAGTGTATTTTAGACTTTCTTTCTTAAAATCAGATGTCTTTAGGTGTGTAGAATTATGTTTGGGTTTTCAACTCTATTCCATTAATCAATAGGTTTGTTATTATACCAATACCATGCTGTTTTTATTACTATAGCTCTGTAATACAACTTGAAATCTGGAATAGTGATGCTTCCTGTAGTTCTTCTATTACTCAGGAATGTTTTAGCTATCGTGTGTGTGTGTGTTTTCATATGAAGCTGTAGGTTATCGCTTCAGTTTCTGTGAAGAATTGTGTTAGAATTTTGATGGATATGCATTGAATCTGCAAATTGCTTTTGGAAGGATGGCCATTTTCAAAATATTAACCCTACAAATCTATGAGTGTGGGAGTTCTTTCCATCACCTGTTGTCTTCTTCAATTTCTTTCTGCAAATGTCTTAAAGTTTTCATTATACAAGTTTTTCCACTTGCTTCTTTAGAATCAACCCAAGAAGGTTATTGCATTGAGGCTATTATAAAAGCAATTATTCCCAGATTTCTTTCTCCATATGTTTGTCATTTGCAAATAGTTCATTTATTTCATTGGGTGAGGGAACGGGATGTGTATATATGCTGTGGCACACATGTGGAAATTAAAGGACAATTTGTGGATGTCAGTTCTCTCCTTAGGGCTCAAATTTCACTGGTCAGCCTTGGCAGCAATTACCTTTCCCAACTGAGCCATCTCAACAACACTCACCAAAACACTTTTTGATCAGCCACATAACATACCACATTCTACATATGACCTCACGTCATGAGCCATAGTCAAGAACAGCTGTACTAAAATTACTGTGCACAAGTATCTCCAGTCTCTGTATGAAGTGAACGTGAAATGGGGGCTTTTCATATGGGTGTGAGAGGTGTCACACACAGGTTATCAAGTATTAAAGGCGGAATTCCAGACAATGAGCTCAGAATAGGACTGGAGTGACCAGAAAAGTCTTTATAAAGGAGATAGTATTTGAGTTGCCTTTTTAGCACATAGATTCAAAATAATAAAAGCACCTGGAATCTTCCAGCCAGAGGAGAAACAGCAAAGATGAGACTCAACCAAACCAGTTGGGGCCGAGCTAGTGATAGGCCTGGTAGGTAAGATAATGAGGTTGAGTTGTGGGGACTCAAATGGAAGCTACTGGAAGCCAGGAGGATACTAGAGAGCTGAATATTGCAAAGGGAAGCTGTATGTGAAGTCTTCCCCAAATGCCAGCTCCTCCCTAATTATGTCCACACAGAACCAGCAGCTCCTTCCACCATCTTCCAAAAGACCCTGTTCACAGCTTTGACGGTTCCTGCCACAGAGCGTGATGATGATCTACTTGGGGTCTTCTCTCTCTGTCATTCCAGGAGATATGAACACCCCAATATTGTGTTATCTTATCTATCTATCTATCTATCTATCTATCTATCTATCTATCCTATCTATCTATCATCTGTTTATCATCTATCTATCCTATCTATCTATCATCTATCTATCTATCTATCTATCTATCTATCTATCTATCTATCTATCTATCTATCTATCTATCTACCTATCAGTCTGCACTGCTGAGCACCTAGCCATGGGCACAGTGAAGGGCCAAGATGGACTTGGTGAAGAAACAGTGAATGAAGATTACTGGGCTGAGAGAGGCTCGGTATGGAAAGGAGTGTGCAGTGTCCTCTGTGATCTCTTTCTGACTCCATCTCCTGGGGCCACCAGGTCGCTCTTCAGCACCCTAGTGATGTTTTGTGCTTCTGCCACTCAGAATCAACCCAGAATTGGAGTTTAGAAACCTGCAAACCTCTGTACCTGTGTAATACTTGACTCTTAGAATCATGCCCTGCTGTGTCATAAGCTGTTCAACTGCAAAGCAAACCAATAAACAATTTGGCCCTTACCCGTTCATTTTCTTTTGCCCAGAATAGAAGACCATCTCCTAATGTATCTATAGCTCTACCATTTACCTGTCTGTCTATATCTATCATCTATCTATATGTCTCATCTCTCTCTCTCTCTCTCTCTCTCTCTCTCTCTCTCTCTCTCTCTCACACACACACACACACACACACACACACACACACACACACACACACATTTAGGATTAGGCTTCCATAGTGAATATGGAGAATTTTGCTATCAATTCTGCATTTATCAATTCCCAATCACCATCAAGACTATCAAGTATTAGAAGCTAAGTGTCTGCTTTATATTTACAAAGCAGTCTCTTGTGCTTCCCTCGGGGCTCTGACTACTCCTTCGAGGTGACAGGATCCTAATAGAAATGGCTCAGGTGACAGTGATCCTCATGCTGGGAGGACTGAGCAAAGATTTCCCTGACTCTTAGTTCTTTAATTACTACTGGTGGGATATGATCTACAAGCGGCATTATTCCTAGAAGATATGCCACAACACCGAATTATTGTTTTTTTTTTTTTTAATTATTTCATGACTCATTTCTTCCAGTGTTTATCCCCACAGCTCCAAGCGGCCACAGCTTTGTGAGACCCATACTGAAATGGCTCCATAGTCTGGGCTTTGTTTCTTCTCTGCCCCTACCCCCAAATCACCCTGCTTCATTCCCTAGGATTAAAGAAACAGCCCGCCTGCCAGTGTATCCATTTATTCATTTTATCTCACTCAGAGACAGGCTTACTTACACACATAATCTTTTTTGAATAAATAGTACTCTGGGCTCACCTTTGTTCGGTATTTCACTGAGCAATTAGAGAAATAAAAAGCTAAAAGAAATTCTTAGAAAGGCACAGAGTGAATGCGAATAAGACATGGTTTCTGCCCTTGGGCTGCCTAAGGAAGCCAGCAGGCACAGATGAAGAAATGTACCATGTTGTGGAAGCGCCACTCACTGCCTTGCTTAGGTTCATTCCTGGGTCATTGGCGCTGTTGTAAATGAGGTATTTCTCCTGGTCTCTTTCTCTGAAAGTTTGTTTCTGACATAAAAAAAAAAAAATCAGTAGTCAAAGCTAGTGATTTTTTGCACCTTAATTTTATTTTTTGCAACTTGACCGAAAATGGCACAGAATCATTTGATATTTTTAATAGTATCAATCTTAATTTATGATTTATTAAATATATGACTAATTATTAAATTATGACTTGATAACAATTTTTAAACCATCTATAAAGCCAAAAATATCAGAACTCACACCATACCCATTAACACAGCTAACATAAAAGCAAACTAACTGGGTGTGATGGTGCATGCCAGTAATTGCAGCACTCAGAGGGCTGAGGGCAGCCTGGACTATATAGCAAGGCTCAGTTTGAAACCGAGAAAAATGGGAACCAAAATCAAACTCTCAAACCCAGGACCCTTAGAATATAATGAATGTACTATAAAAGTGGGCCCTTGGTCAATTGCCAGGGCTACAAAAAACAAGCAAGACAGCAGCATCAAAACAAACTTTCATGAACTGTTCATGCACTTCTCATAGAAATGCATGATCATGTAGCCACTAAAGGAAACAGTGAGGCAGAGCCGCACAACAGGAATACCTACCTGCAAAAGAGCACTCTCCAGGTTAAAGGAGGAGAATCCTGATAGACCCTAGAACGGGCACACAGTCTAAAATCATTTACTAAGTAAAATAAGCCAGACAGAAAAGACAAACGTTGTGTGAGTCCATTTGTAAAACTCTAGATTAAGTTTACGGACTTAGAATACAGAATAGATGTTACTAAAGTCCTAGAGGAGAGACTACTGAAGGGTTATTATTTAATAGAGAGGGTAGTTTGGTAAGATGAACGCATGCTAGAGATTGGCTGCACAGCAATTGGAATGTACTTACTACCAAACAGTAAAAAAAATAATTAAGATGGAAAAGACTGTGTTTTGAGTATTTTATTAAAATTAGTTTTTTTATTTCTAACAGAAAAAAAGCTATTCATGTATGAAATTCTCAAAGAATCAATTAAAATATTATATTTAAAAAGAAACAGAAAACTCCATACTCCAATCTCTCTTGTAATAATTATTGCTACCCCATAAAGTGCACCTAAGTTTAGTTGCTTAAACAGTCAGGACTTCTTGTGTCCATTTTCAGTTCAGAGTGATTCTTGGAGCAGACTGTCCTCTGAGCTGAGATAGCTCATCTTATCTGAAGATCCACTTTGAGAAAATCTGCTTCCAGTATTGTTGCTGCAGAATTCAGTTCCTCGAAGGCTTTAAACTTAGGGTCTTCCTTCCTTTCTTTTTCAGTACCCTGCCACAGGCACCCCTCCATGCTTCCCCTTCCCACATGGCTGCTGACTGATGCCAGGAGAGCATAAAGATCAGAAGTAGGCAGGAAAGTTTTTCCAGAATAATCTTGGAAACAGTTCACCACTCTCGTTCTACTTCATTTCTTAGGTGCAAGTCACTAGGTCCAACTCAGTTAAAGAGAAAAAAATCACAGATTTTCATGGATAACAAGCAATAGGAATTGCTGAATAGCAGAGAAGCTTCCAGAAGCATTTTTAAGTAAATGAGAGTGTAAGAAGAATTGATTAAGAATTGAGGAAGTAGGAAGAAAAAAAAATTACAAGTTTAACACCAGAACACACTGGCCCAACAACTATATGATGCATTGTTTTCAAACACACATGTGCTGTTTTCCAAAGTTAACAGCATTCTGGCCATGAAGCAAATTGTGATACCTTTTAAGCATTTAAATAATGCATTGTCCTAAGGTAGTGGAAGTAATATAGAAATCACTGCAAAAGATAGACTGGATTTCTGCCAACGTTTTACAACTAAACAATGTTCTTCTACATATTCGACAGATCAAAGAAAAGTATAATCATAGACGTTAGAAAATATTTTAACTGATTATAATTATAATTTAAATCGGACACGTTAAAACTTGCAGAGAGAATCTATTTTGACATAATTTCAAGGCAAAACATGTTTGAAACAACCTGAGATAACATGCAGTAATGAATTTTAAGATATTAAATATCAACATTGCTTAAGTCCAGTGGATAAGAAACAAGCTAAGTAACATCCGAATATGTCTAGGGAGTAAGCATGATCCCAGGAGTCCATCACCATCGCCATTCCTGCCAGGAAAACAGCTACTTGGCAGCTCTGGAATAGAAGTGAGATATCTTTCTTCTCAGAATGCAAAGCTTTTGGATTTGCACCTCAAATGCGGAGAATTTACAAAACAAATAATTAACTGAGAAAATATCATTTAAGATGAGAGGGAAGGCTGTTGGGACCACAGGCAGTGAGGGAAAGTAGGAGCTAAAGATAGAGACTGCCTGGAGGGCGGTTATGTAATCAGTGAACCTCAGTCCTGTGTCCCCTTATTGATCTTCTGTCCAGACGATCTGTCCATTATCACAAGTGGGTTATTGAGGGGCCCAACTGCTATTGCACTGTTAGTCTGCTGCTCCTTTCAGTTCATTTAGTGGTAGCCTTTTGTATTTAGGTGCTCTGCTATCGGGGGTGTTTGTCTTTATGACTGTTTTCTTGTTGGGTGCCCTTTATCATCATGTGATGACCTCTTTGCCTCTTTTATTGCCTTTGATTTAAAGTCTATTTTGTCCAATCTGAGTGTGGCTATTGCTGCTTTCTTTGGTTTTTACTTGTATAGAACATTGTAGCACAAATTCTATTTGATCTTAATAAATAAAAACCTGCAATCAGGTATTGGGGGGGGTGAAAGCTGAGAGATCAGAGAAGCAGAGTGGCCAGCCACTAGAGAGACCGTCTACCCCTACTGAATCCTCAGACGGAAGGGGCGATCTTGTCTCTACTAATCCTCAGACTGCATGCTCAGACTGCATCCTCCTGTCTCCTCCCCCTTATATTCCCTGCTCAATCATATCCCTGTCTCCATCTTCCTTGTGCTGAGATAAAAGGCATGGGACTCTCAAGTATTGGGATTAAAAGTGTGAGCTGCCACCACCTGGCTCTGTTTCTCTTTTAGACTGGATTGATTACATGGAGTCCAGGGTGGCCTTGAACTCACAGAGATCTGTCTGTCTCTGTTTTATGAGTACTGGAATTATAGTTGTGTGCTACCACTACTGGGCTTCTATGGCTAACTAGTGGCTTGGCTCTGCACTCTGATCTTCAGGCAAACTTTGTTAGATTACAGATAAAATATCACTACAGAACATCACTTTCTACCTCCCTCCCCATTTTGAGTTGATATGTGTGCCCTTAAACTAATGAAGCGAACCCTTTACAGGAAGCAGTTTGATTTTATTTTTTCCTTACCACTTTCATTCACTTTTTGTCTTTTAGCTGGAATTAACTCCTCTGTGTCCAGGGTGATCATTGAGAGGTAAGGACTATCTGTTATTGCTTTGTATCTTGTTTTCTGACCCTTTCTCACACTGTCTTTGTGATTTGCCGATTGACTGTCGTCCCGCCCTTTAGAACATTTTCCTGATTTTATTTTTTGGTTATTATGGAGCTTACGGTCTTTAGGGTTTTTCTATTGCGCCGATGAAACACAATGACCAACCTAGGAGGAAAAGGTTTGTTTGGCTTACATTTCTACACCATAGTCATGACTGAAGGAAGCCAGGACAGGAACTCAAACGGTGGGAATCTGGAGGCAAGAGTTGATGTGGAAGCTATAAGAGGTCTTCTTTACCACCTGTAGCAAGCCGGACAGGATCGCCATTACAAGATGGCGCCAACATCCTGTCTTGTTGGAAATAAACAACTCCATGTTTGGCTATGCCTTTGGGAGCTGCGTGTCCCCCGCTTCCTGCATGCATGGTGGATAAGGGTCCTTGGGCCAATCCCAATGCAGTCTGGTGTCAGCTGTTGGTGGAAGCCAATCACAGGGCGACCCGTGTGCCAATTCCCTATATAAGCAGCTGCTTTAATGCTCTCGGGGCCCCTCGTTTCCTGCCCCTCGTTTCCTGCCCCTCGCTTCCGGCCCTCTCGCTTTCTGCTCTCCCTCAACCAAGGGCACTCCAATTAAAGCGTGATCTGAGAAGAATCCTCGTGTGGTGGTTGTTCTTTCTCGCTGGTCGAGAAGTCCGCTGCAACCACCTTCCTTAAGGCTTCCTCAGCCTGCTTGCTGTATTATTATAGAACCCAGGACCACCAGCCTATGGCCAGTACCACCCACAATGGACTGGGCCCTCCCACGTCAACCACTAATTAAGAAAATGCGCTACAGGCCTGCTTGCATTCTCTCAGTTGGAGTTTCCTCCTCTCTGATGACTCTAGCATGTGTCAAGTTGACATAAAAGCTGTCAGTACTCTTACATTGGATATTGCTTATGTGATAGGCTATTTCAAACTGATAGCAATTTAATTGTGATTGTATACAAGCCCCACACCTTCAATCCTTCCCCTGCTCGGTTTAAGTGATATGTTTTATGTATTGGAAAAATTTGTTTTCCTTAACGGTGTATTGCTGTTACAGTTATCCTTAATAATTTGCCTTTTGGCCTCTGTAGTTAAAGGGATTTATTGTAGCGCTAAACTGCTTTACAGAACACTCTTACTATGTTAGAGTATTCTGCCTGTGCTGATATCACATTGCGAAGTTTTGTACACTCATGCATTTAATGTTTAATTTCCTATGAGAAAGACCTCATGATAATTCATCGGTGTTGTTTGTCTAGGCAACTTTTTATTTTTCCTACGTTTCTGAAGGACTCTGCCAGGTAAGATATTAACTGGCAGTTTTTCTTCAGTGCTTGAAATGTATTACTCCATTCCCCCCAGTTTGTGGTTTCAGCAGAGAAATCCAAGGACGGCCATTTTGAGACAACATGGGATGTGAACTTTCTTTGTAAAAAAAAAAAAATTCATTTCATTTTTATTTATTTGATGTGTGTGTGTGTGTGTGTGTGAGAGAGAGAGAGAGAGAGAGACAGAGACAGAGACAGAGAAAGAGACAGGACAAATTGCCAAAGTTGGTCCTCTCCTTCTACCATGTAGGTTCTGGGTATTAAATTCAGGTTGTCAGGATGGGCAATAAACACCCTCACCTGTTGTGTGATCTCACTGGAGATGATGTTTCGTATTGCCTTTTGCTCCTAGAATTCTTTCTTTGTCTTGTGATTTAATTACTTTCTTATAATGCATCTTGGCTACCTCCTCTTTGCAGCTGAGTTTGACTGGAAACCCCAGCCATCTAGAATGTTGAAACCCTCTTTCAGTCAATGCTTCCATCAATATAGTCTGGGCATTTTTTTCCTCTCTGTTCTTCCTGAATCAGTTGTTAGGCGAAGGCTGTCATGATGGCATTACTTTATCCTTTTTACCTGCTTTTATCACTGACAAATTTCAGAGCTGGGCATGGTGACTCATGACAGTAATTCCAACATGTAAGAAGGTGAAGCATGAATTCAAGGCCAGCCTGGGCCACATACTGAGTGAAAGGACCAGGGTAGGCACAGGACACACCAGGTCCAAGTCCTCAGCACAACGGAGATGTATTTGCCACAGAGGGTCAGAGGGCAGGGACAAGAGACAAAGATGGAAAAGAGGACAAAGGAGGAGGAAAAGGTGCAAGGGTGGGGGCATATTTGTCCTGGAGGGACAGAGGCCTGACTCTGGATAGAGAGAAGGCAGACATGGCCTATAGGCAAATGGAAGTTTATCAATGTAAAATGGGGGACCCCCTAGCCCATGTTAGGATGGGGTGTTTAATTTTGATTAGAAAGATTAATTAGGGTAGCCAGTATGAGTATTTTGATTGCTGGACTTCAATATTTTGGTAGCTGAACCTTGGTGGTCAACCTCAGGAGGAGGGAGGGGCCAAGTAAAGGAACAGAGCCTGTTGGCTAGTTTTAGGGATGTAATCTAACAATTTTTAGCAAGGAGGAGAAGGGTAAAAGGCAAAACCTGTCTGCACCGTGTTTGCGATGCTCAGGCCTGCCAGAGCCCTTTAGGGAGTCTCAGTCCACCTTAGGTTATAACCTTTAGGTTATAGAGTGAATCCCTATTTCAGAGAGTGCTTTTGGCCAGTGTTCTTTCTAAGACCACTAATTCTGCTGATCCACCCCGCTGTTGAGGCTTTCTATTGACATTGTCAGTTTTGTTAATATGTTTTAAAAATATTTAGAATCCTGTTTGGTTCTTTTAGCCTGTGTTTCGTTTCCCAAACTTCTAAGTTGGTTGAGAGGACTTTTCCTGAAATTTTGTCAGTTTTTTAAATTATCATTATATTGATTTGGAGGGGAAGGCATGCCAGAGCTCATGAATAAAGGTCCGCACACAACCAGCAGAGACTCAGCTCTCTCCTGCTCTTTGGGCCCTGGTGATTGAACTCACGTTTTTATACTCGTTAGCAAAAATCTCTACCTGCTGAACCATCCCACTGGCTCTGGTTTTATTTTTTTGTTTTTGTTTTTATATGGAGGAAATATTTATTAAATATTTTCTAGGTATGTTATATCAAATCCTGATCATATAGCTTATTTCACCCCTTTCCCAGAATTTTTATTAAAATAGCATGGTTCAAAGAAAGTAATATGAGCCTTATGTATAATATTTAACCTTTGAGGAAAAACATCAGCTGAAGATAAACTAAACTTACTATCTTACTAAGTAATCATAGCAAAATGTTTTGTTTTCACTACTATAAACATTAAGATTTTTTTTCTTTTCATCCTTAAAATCTGTCTTTTGAGGGGCTAGAGAGAAGTCTCAGTAGAGACTTACAGAGGACCCAGATTTGATTCCCAGAATCCTTAACTCTGTTCCAAACAATCTGTATATACATAGAATCAAAACATTCATAAATATAAAAGAAAAGAAATCTAAAAGAAATTTTTAAAAAATAAATCTTGTGTTTTAAACTGACAAAGCATTTTAGTCTAGTCCCAGTTCAGAGACCCAAAGGCCACCTAAATTCAATGGTCATGAAAGACATTGGCTCACACCTTTCCACTATTAAATGTGTCTCCCTGCTGATGCTCACTTGCTGCAATGCTAAGCCCAAAGGTTAAATCAAGCCATACCATTGGCAAAACTTAACTCCTGATCTAACATTGAACTGATGCTCGCACAATGCCTGACACTCAGTCCATGACTACAGGAATGGCTGACCTAAGACTCCAACTCTTCCATTGTCTAATTGCAGACTCTAAGACACTGTTGGTGTTTCTCTTCATGTTATTTGCCATAATAACTAACTCTTTTGAATTTCCCTACTTACAATGTGTGCACACAGGTGTTTCTCCCACACTGTTCCATGAAGGAAGGAGCCTCTGTCTTGCTATATCCTTGTGCTTCTATAAAATGCATCATAGACATTACATGTCTGATGAATGTATAACTCTGCATGGGTTAGGAGCCTCAGCCAGGTTCTCACCCTATCATCACAGAATTCCATGTTATGTCAATAATGGCAGTAATGGCTGGCTCGTCTTCAAAACCATTTCTTATGCCCAAACCCTAATCATTAAAGACTCATTGGGAATTTTCCACTCACCAGGACCATATTTTTCCTATCTTCAACTTCCTTGTGATCCAACATATATCAAAATGAGGATTGTTCAGCCCTTCCCAGCACATTCTCAAGATTGGGATACACACACGAGAGAGAGAGAGAGAGAGAGAGAGAGAGAGAGAGAGAGAGAATCAGAGAGAGAGAGAGAGAGAGAGAGAGCGCACCAGGGCTGAATGATGGACATTATACTTTTGGTCTTGCTTTTTTTTTTTTTTTTTTTTTTGTTTCCCTCTGGTTCTCCAGTCTCCTTTGAGGGGATTCTGCTGAGACTTCCATCAATCATTTCACAGGGTTTTGTTTATTTGTGGGCCACTACTGACTTCTTGAAGTGTCATGCTCCCCTGGTTCTTTGTAAACCTTGTGTCCTTTTGCTGGTGTACACATGTTTGATGGAGTTGCCCCTTCTGGTTTCTTCAGGCATTCTTTGGTGGGCACAGAACTTGATTATTTAGCTCCAACTCTGAATGGATTTCTAGCTGCCAGAGATCCTGGATAGGCAGATCTGTCTGTCAGGACCTCTGTTTGAGCTCGATGCCGCCTCTGCATTGAGGCTGAGTAGAACTTCTGGCCATGCCCTAAGATCTGACGAGCCCACTGGTTGACCAGTATCTCAAGATGGAGCTATTAACTGGGAAAATAACTGGGAATAGTAATCATGTCTGGCTAGGTAGCATTATAGGCTGTTTTCCATGGCTGCTATTTTATAAGACTCTGGATATTTAAAGGACTAAGGCTAAAGTGTCAGATTAGAAGATCATCTTTAAGATCAGAGGGAAGAAAGTCAAGATTGAAAACCATCATCAGAGAAAAAAATAAACTACAAAAAACAAAAATATGATTAGGTGAAATTATCTCCAGAGAGAAGTAAACTGTTTCCTCCCACATTGCACCAGTTGCTCTTACTGAGCTGAGTTCTCTGGGAAGTGAGTTCAAGAGTCCTGGGTGTCAGAGAGCTGGAGAGAGACAGTATGGACACCCAACTTGAAGGCTGGATTCAGAATGCCCAGACAGGGTACCAGAGCCCAATGGGCAAAGCACCAGAAGAAAGGTGCAGGAGTCTGAAGCTTAGAGATGTACAAGTCACCCCTTCCCATCCTTGACAATGTCTGTGCAAGCTGCACTGTATTGGGAACCTGGAAATTATGAGGCAGAACTTGGTGCAGAATTCTAATAGAAGCAACAAAGATTGATACAGACAGCAACAGAAGTGTGGTATGGAAATCCGAAGCCAATGCTTTCTCAGGTGGTATCATCCTTCCACTCCCACAGGAAGTGTGGCCCAGTATGCTAGTGGCCCCAATGGCAAACACAGCAAGATTGCCATTGCTTATTTGAATTATAAAGACTCCCACGCCTCCCCATCTGGCCAGACTGATTCTAAAAAGACAGGACAAAAGAACACGGAACGGTATATGGCCAAGCAGGAAGGACTCCAGTGAAGGCAAGATGGTAACCCCTTTTGCTTTATTGCTTATTTTTTGAATAAAATACAAAATTTTATTTTGTACTTTTCACTCTTTTCATACTTCTCTACTTGAATTGAATGGCTGCTGTTTTAACAGGGGTTTCACTAAACAGGTTTTAAAGCTGTCCTTTCTTTTTCTAGCCCTAATTATAATATATCCCCCGTTCTTCTCCCTTTAATCCTGACTTCTCATTCTCCCTTTACTCACTCTTCCCCTTCCATGCCCTCTTCACTTCACTATCTAAAGATTTGACAGGCTTAGCTCGGCAATCTAGAGATTGCAGCTTCCCTACTAACTACCCTGCTGTCACAAACTGTCGGCCTTAAAGGTGACACAGATGATGCACACACATAGGTGTCTCCTCTGCAGTCACACAAACTGCTGCCAAGCTACTATAGCTGTACCGTCAGCTTTGTGCCTGGGAATGAGACCAAGAAGAGGGAATAAGACCAGGAGGATTTACATAAAACAAAACAACCAAAAATAGCAAAGAGAGGTGAAAAAAAATAAGATACAACTGGTAGATAGAGCTATTCTAAAAAATAAAAAATATAAAAGAGAACACACAACAAAGCACAAGGCAACAATTGAGAAATCTAAGACAATGAGAGAGTTTATGTGCCAGAAAAAGATTATAAACTCCTACCCTCTAAAAAAACTCATCAATGACCATAAAGAAAGTTCAAATAAATAGATGAATGAAGTAAAGAAAATTAATTCAGGACCTATATAAGAAGGTTATAAAAGCCAGATGATAATAACATGCAGAGAAAAATTTAAAATGCAGAATAAAAATTTAGCCAGGAAATCGAGATGCTTAAAAAGAGCCCAGCAGAATGAATCAAATATAAAAACAAAATGAAAGCATCATAAACAGACAAAACTAAGCAGAAGAAATGATTTTATGGATGTTGGACAGAGTTAAGGAAATGTTACATCCAGTTGCAAGTAAGAAAAATATTAATGGACATGACCCAAATTTTCAAATGCTCTGGGATAAGTTCAAGAAAGAGAACCTAAGAAGTCATATGATAGAAAACATGCAATAACATCTTGGAAAATTATTCAGTGAAAAGAGAAGAACATTTCGGGCTGGAGAGATGGCTCAGAGGTTAGGAGCACTGCCTGCTCTTCCAGAGGTCCTGAGTTCAATTCCCAGCAACCACATGGTGGCTCACAACTATCTATAATGAGATCTGGTGCCCTCTTCTGGTCTGGTGGCATACATGCAGACAGAACACTATACACAATAAATAAATAAATAAATAAAAAAAAGAGAGAGAGAGAGAAGAACATTTCTCAACCCTAGAGAAAAAAAATGGATACATAAACACAAGAGGCATTTACATTCTCCAATAGACACGATCATAAAAGAATTTCTTCATGTTATACCATAGTCAAGATGTCCAAAACACAAATGGTCTGGGGAGATGGCTTAGTGGATCAGTCACTTCTATGTAAGCAACAGGACCAGAGTTTGGATCTCTAGTGCTAGGATTAAAGGTATGTACCACTACCACCTTGTTTCTATGGCAAACTAGTGTAGCTACTGGGATTAAAGGTGTATGTCACTACTGCCAGGTCTGTAAGGCTGACCAGGGTAGCTGTTTTACTCTCTGATATTCAGGCAAGCTTTATTTATTAAAATACAAATGAAATACCCCTACAGCCCACCTATAATTTAGTACTCAGGAGGTAGATGCAGGAGATTCCAGGAACGAGGTGATTAGTAGGTGATATTAGTAGGATCAGTAAACCTTGGGTTCAAGTGAGAAACTCTGTTTCAATATGTAAGATTCAGAGCAACTGAGGAAGACACCAAACAGTGACCTATACTATTGAAAGGGTGCACAGATTCAGTGGAATAAACAACAATGACATTTTTTAAATAATTAGAAAAACAATTCTAAAACACACATAGAAATATAAAACATCACAAATAGTCAAAGTAATCTGTAGCAGAATGAACATTGTTGGAGCTATCATAGTACCTGACTTCAAATTATATTACAGAGCCATAGTGACAAAAATAGCATGATCCTAGCACAAAAACAGACATTCCAACTAATGAAATAGAACAGAGAATGCAGAAACATACACGCATCACCACAGCAACCTGATTTTTGATGAAATAAACACCGGAAAATAAACATTGGAGAAAAAAAATATAGTCTCTTAAAAAATGATGCTGAGAAAACTGGATACCCACATGGAGAAAATTGAAATTAGACCCATATTTTTTACTCTGCACAAAAACAAATTAAAATTGGACCAAAGACTATAGCGCAAAGCCTTAAAAGCTGAAACTATTAGAGAATATCCTAAGGAAAGCAGTTAGATTTTTGGAAACTACCAAGATATGGGCACAGGCAATAGCCTTCGGGAAAAGATTCTAATCATACAGGAAAGAATCTCAAAATTTGACAAATAGGATGACATGAAATTAAAAAGTTTCTGCACAGCAAGGGAAACAATCAGCAACGTGCAGAAAAGGCAACTGAATGGGAAAGAAGTCTGCCCGTTATAGTTCAGACAAGGGACCAACAGCCACAACAACATAAAACAACTTCCAAATTAAAGACCCACACGTCAACCCTTCCAATCAGTAAGTGGACCAACAAACTGGGCAATTCTGAAAAGCAGAAATGCAGATGGCAAATAAATAAATGAAAAAATACTCTACATCCCAACCACCATAGGAATGAAAACCCAACTGCTTTAATATTTCATCTCACTCCAATTGAAATGACAATCATCAAAAGAGCAAATCATAGTCAGTACTGGTAAGGATGTAGAGGAAGAAATCCTGGCTCACTCCTACTGTAATCATAGAGAAATACATACACAAAGAGTGAATGAACTGACAAGCGGGTCTTGAAAGTCTTTTCTCTCACCAGGCACAATAAAACAGAAAGTCTATGATAACACACTTGAATACCTAGGGAGTGTTCTGTAGATTGGACAATTAAGAAATTCCTTTCCAAACAGCCCAAGAGTCAGTGGGAATCGTAATGGAAATCAGAATCATTTTTACCTTAATTATCACAAAATAGTTTCTTTCCGTGCTGGAGTTATGGCTCAGATAGTAGTAGAGTGCTGGCCCTCGTCAATGCCCACAACCAAATAAAATCAGATGTGCTGGCAAAATATCACCAACAAAAAAGTTTCAAGATCATACAGGATGCAATTTCAACAGTACTTACAATATATAGTCTGGAATGCTTGCATTAAGCGTTAAAGATGGGTTAAAAATGAGCCAAGAAGCAATCATAAAACCTCAGAGAAAGAACTAGATAGTAACCCTCCCAAACAGGAGGGGATCATAAAGATAAGAGCAGATTTTAATGAAATAAAAGCAAACATGAAAAGAGTTTACAAAACCAAATCTTGTTTGTTTGCAGGAAAGCTAACAGAATCGATAAGACTCTTGCATTACCAAGGAAAAGCACACAAATCTCCAAGGTTAGTAAAGCCACCATTAGAGACAGAGTAGTTATTAAAAAGGTAAGTTGTTCTGACTTACTTTGTGAATAATTTAGAAAGTTTTGACAAAATTCATAGAAATAATTTAATAAAACTTTGACCTGAGAAACTCAGACTATGTCTCAGACGTATTTTCAAATTCTCCAAAGAAATGATTTAATCAACTACCCTTTCATTTAGATATATACCAGACATGATAAATGAAAACTAGAATGCTGCATTTTTGCTTCAAAATCATGTCTGTCAAGGTCAATGCAAAGGGGAGAAAGAAAAGCCTCAGAGGAATGGGCATGTGGGAGCAGACTCTGCAGAAAATGCATGAGCCTGTTGCAGCCCTCATGCTTACGCACAGTGGGAATGTTTACTTATATATTTTTTCTGATCACTAACTAGAGTTGTCTAATGTAGGTCTTAGAGTGTCTGGAATATAATGATGTTCCATTCATGTTCAGCAAATAATACCTTAAGAAAAAATAGCATTTCTGTGTACCCATCTTGACCTCTTTGCTCATATTCTCACTCCTCCCACTCTTCAACTGGACTTTGGGAGCTCAGTCCATTGCTCAGATGTGGGCCTCTGCCTCTGTTTCCATCAGTTGCTGGATGAAGGTTCTATGGTGATATTTAAGAGAGTCATCAGTCTGTTTGGGCACCCTTTCCTCTATTGCTTAGGGTCTTAGCTGGGGTCATCCTTGTGGATTCCTGGGAATTTCTCTAGAGCCAGGTTTCTTACTAGCCCCATAATGGCTCCCTCAATCAAGATATCTCTTTCCTTGCTCTTATCTCTGTCGTTCTGAAACAGTCTAGCTGAGCTAATGGGAGCTCACCAACTCCAGCTGGACTGGGAAGGAACAAGCATAGGTCCCAAGTAGTCCCTCTGAATGTGGTTGACAGTTGTATGGCTGGGGCAGACTGAGGGGCCACTGGAAGCGGCACCAGGATTTATCACTACTGCTTGTACTGGCTTTTTTTGGGAACCTATTCTCTTTGGGTGGATATCTTGCTTAGCCTAGATATAGTAAGGAGAGCCTTGGACCTTCCCCAAAGCAATGTGCCTTACCCTCTCTGTGGAGTGGATGGGAGTGGAGTGGGGGGGTGTAGAAGGAATGGGAGAAGGGGAGGAAGTGGGAACTTGGATTGGTATGTATAATGAAAAAAGATAGTTTGTTTTCTTTTTTTAAAAAAAGAAAAAATAGTATTTTGATAGTTCATATTTCCTTTTTTCATATAGCAAGTAAAGGGCTAACTGCATAGAAATAAATAAGAAACACAAATTAATGATCACAATAAATCCTTGTGCCACACCTTCAAGTACTTGTTTTTCTAAGCAGAGTACAATTCAGACAATTTAGCCCGACATCTGAGGCCTCCTTTATCTAGAGTCTGCTAGTTCTCGAACCCAGAAAAACTCCCAATAATGCTCCTCCACATTCTTCTAAGACACTCATGGCAAAATGGCTGCTTTCAGCCTCCCTGTCTGTGTCTAGGTCTCCTGGTAGAAATACCTGTGTGTTCATCTGCAGAGATTCCTGTCTGTGCCTACACATAGGTTTTCACCCTGGGAAGAACGCCCAGCATCTATCTCCCAGCTGTAAAGACTATTTCCTCCTGTAGAGCCTACAGACTGTAACATTCAGCATACTTCTCAATACAGATGTCTGTCTTCCTTTCCTTTTCCACTAAGTCTTTAAAGGAAGCAATCATGTTTATTTCTCCATCCCAATACCTAACTCCTGTCTGGTGATAAAAGGTGGCCCATTATGGAGTAAAGAATAAAAACAAACAAACAAACAAACAAGAACCAATGCAGTTGGAGCTCCAAATACTACGAGCCAGAGCCCTTAACCTCTGATACATTGTCCCTTGGTGGATATGCTGTGTCACCAGCGTTATCTAGCCTCTTCCTGCCTGTGGGAAGCTGGTTTGTCCAACCATGCTGGCGTCAGTATTTTATTTTAGTGCATTCTGCCCGAAGAAGCTTCATCTAAGTGATTTGAATTCCTATTAATGGGGTTCCAGGGACAGTCTTTCAGGGTTTCATCAAGATTCTAAGTCAGAGGTTGCAAATTAACAAGGCAGTAGAACGTGGAAGTCGGTGATGTTTTGGTGGTTAGTAAACTAGTTTTGAAAATATCCAAGTTTTAATGCTCTTTACATACTTAGAACTGCTGTTTGGCTCTCATAAACCCACAACCCTTCATCCAAAGCAAGTGCCTTGTGAGAGTAGCTGATCATTTTGCTGCCATAGGTCTGCTCTGCAACAGTGCTGAGAAGTCACGTGACTGGGGCAGCAGGGAGAGAGATGACAGGACCAAACACAAGGGAAACTAGCAGCCCGGAAGTCTAGGAGCTCTGCTTTTGTCTTTGCCCTCTGCTCCATCCTCTGATTCAGCTAAGGAAGGTGGGCATTGTGCCAGCAGGTAACCCGCTCAAGCGGGGACTTGTCCAGGATCAGAAGAATCATCTCAAAAGAATCATCTCAGCTTCCCCTCTAGTTGGCTAACTCCTAGCCATCAGCATTTAGTAATTAGTATATGGTAATATAGCATATGCAATTCTGTTCACTCGAGCAAGTGATTCTTTCCACCTATGTGGGGCCATGTTGGAGAGCCTCAGAGATAGTAAGAGCATTTTCACATTCTTGAGGGACAGGCTGTGTAAGGAAGGCTGGCATGGAGACAGTAAGAGGGAGGTTCTGGAAATGGACACACTAGGCCCAGAGTAGAGGGGTGTGTGTGTGTGTGTGTGTGTGTGTGTGTGTGTGTGTGTGTGTGTAGATTTTCTGGAGGAAGTACCAGGTGTAAGGAAAAGAAAGGCGACAAAGCTACATAGCAGACTATAAATGATGCAACACGCTAAGAATTTCCACATAAATCCAGATTCTTTGAGGCTTCTTAGAAGATTAGTTTGGGAAACGAGGTGAGTAAGTTTGAATTTTTGAAGTTAGAGCCTCTAAAGTGCTCTAAAGTGATCTCTATGAGGCCAGACCGAGGTCCTTTTAATAAATGTGGCATCGAATTGTCTTCATGTACTTCTGTCAATGCTATGTATTAACACGCATGCACATGTGCATCTAGACAATTCTAGGGTTCCTTTTCTTCAATTTTTTGTTTGCTTTCTTGCTTTGTCCATCTATACTGACATGATATTATTCCGACAGTCAAAGCAGGCCAAACAAAGTGTGGCACCCAGCGTCTCCGCTTTTAAACTGGCATGACAATGCGTTCTACGGAACTAACCAGATGCTGTTTGAAAGTTCTGTTCTGATCTTGCTCTTTTTGTACTCTTGGTCTTCATGCAAGTTGAATTCTAAGTTTTTAAAAGATCTGGGGCCTGCAGTTGTGAAATCCATGGTTTTTTGCCACCATTGTAAAGATACCTTGGTAGATTTTTGAATGAATGCTGCCAGTACTCATGGATTGATTTTGCGTCTGTGTTCCATTCAGGTTTACAGGAATGCTTAACAAAGACACACGGTGGGGGAAGAAGCCACAGGAGTTGTTCACAAGGGCACCCCATTTTAGTTTACCTCCTATTGTGGCTTTCACCCCAGTTCATAATTCTCAATTTCCTGACATTTTGGTTTTCACAGAACCAAGACTTCAAACAGCTAAATGTTGCCTAAAAGACAACATCCCTCTAGGGGACCTTGTGTGGATCAGGGTGGGACTCACAGTGTGGGTATGTGTACTTGCCGGGCAGGAGTGCCCTCTGTGGTGGGGCATGAGTGAGCAACAGGACCCGCACTCTGCCTCTGTCTCCAGTTTCAGGGTGTGGCCAGGCGTGCTGTTTGACATTTCCATAGTCACTCCACAGAGAAACTTAGTAAACAGAGCTAAAGTTCTGTGGGTTTATTCTCCTCTTCTTTGTCAGCCTTTAGAACAGGATTGTGAGATTAGCTAACTTGGCTCTCCATGCTTCCTACCCTGCATGTTGGCTCTCATTATGCATTGCTTTTGGTCCTTAGGTGGCCCCGATGGACCCCCATATCTATCACAAACATTCCTATGTATGCACAAGTCAGTAAAACATGGAAATGCAGAGGAGCCGCTTAAGAATGTATTAAAAATCGACTACCAGGGCTTATCTTGAGGGCGTAGGAATATGGGCCAATTTCATTTTCTTTCTTATGCTTTATTTTCCCAATTTAAATAATCAAGGCTTGTATCAAGAAAAATAATTTTTTTAAAAAAATAAGCTAACAATCAAGTAGTAGTATAGCATACATATTTTAAGTACATTTTTCCATTGCTATATAACAAAGTATCAGAAGTCAAGTATTTTATAAAGAAAAGGATATTCACAGTTTTAGGGACTGGAATTCTAAGATCCGGTGGGACCCTTGGTTTGGTTCTTGGCGAAGGTCTCATGGTAGACAGGGTCATGATGGAAGGAGCGCTTCTCAGAGCCTGCACCTGCCAAGATAGTACCCCAGAAAGTGGAAGGAGCCCTGCCGGTCTGACTCTTTTGTAAAGACTAGTTCTTCAGGAAGCAACTGGGGCCTATGGCAACTGTTAACTCTCCCTGAGGTCAGTGCCCACAGGAAACTAGCCTTAACCATAATTAGCACTCACCCCACTCTAACCCCCCCCCCATAACAGCTTGCTGAGGACCAAGCTTCTAGATATATGATCCCTTGAGGTACAGGAGGCACTAAAACCAAATCCAAACTATAACCCACCCCGTCTCACTCATATACCCTCCCAGTGTATGAAAGGCATAAAACATTTGATATTTACTTCTGTGGGTTAAAGCAGAGCTCTGGCTTTTAAATGTCAGTGCAAACAAACCAGACATTCTACTTGTGGTCTCTAAATGCGGCTGGATTCACATCGCTTTTATCTGATGAAAAGAAGCTAACAAAATACATGCCAACAGCAAAGTCAAAGAGGAGAAAAGAAAAGCTAGCCAACATCCTCTTGGGTGGTAGATAGAGCAGGGGATGGGAACCCCGGAGTGAGAAGGGAAAGTTTGCCAAATACTGACTCTGAGATAACAGGACTGAAAAACGACCGTTTTCCTTCCCATAAAACAAAAACAAAAGCCACCTGTAGACGGCTCATAGAAGTACATCAAGCTGAATTGAGGTCGTAAGGACTCTACCAGAATTTCCCCGTGGTGTTTGTCCTTTATGGTTGAAGAACAGAGTTTCTTTCTAGTGAGCCCTGAAACATGAAGAGTAGCACTGCCTTTAAGAGAGGGGGATTCTCAGATAACTGTTCGTTTTCTTTTGCTCTTGCATGGATCCCGATTTTGAGTTTTGTTTTTTAACATGGACAAATTCTCTGACAGCAACCAAAAGGAAAGATCATATTAGGCAATAAGAGTTAAGCCCAACAGAAGTGTGCAAGAGGAGAGACTAGAAGGAAGTGTGCCCACATGCCCAGTGGTCGCCTTCGGGGCACGGCGTGAGGGGTCATCAGGTTTCTACTTCTGTTCCCTGAGCTTTGCCAGGCTTTCTTATATGGCCGTGGAAAGCAATGCATCAGGGCATGCGTTGACATTGTAAAGATAAAGCCGTACTCATGGACGGTGTGTGAGAAATGTGTTCAGACGGGAGGGTGCTGACCCAGGCAATGTTGTCAACCTGAAGATGGGCTGGGGATGGAGCGAGTGTGTTGACCCAGGGCAGTGTCCTCAGCCTGAAGATGGGCTGGGGGTGGAGGATGGAAGCTGTTCTCCAGATGATAACGGTACTTTCAATAAATTAGGGAAAACGCAGAGGAATACACAAACCCTGGTCTGTATTCTCTAGATTCGGTGTCCCCTTCACACAGGCTTTGAGAGTGATTAGAAATAACTTCCAGGCCTGTAGCACAACTGTTCCAGCCTGGGCTTCCACTGAGGCTTATAGTCCTTTAAACAAACTCAAATATATTTCCTTAAAAAAAAAGCTTCCTGTATTTTGTGTGTATGTGTGCATATATGTATAGATATATGTATGTATGTATTATGTATGAGTACACACATGTATGTGGAGGTCATGAGACAATTTGCAAGAGTCAATTTATCCTTCTACCATGTGGGTTCTTAAAAATCAAGTTCTGGTTGTCAAGGTTGGTAGCGAATTCCTCTTCCTTATGAGCCATCTTGCAAGCCCTCAAAGGCATTTTCATTTCATTTTCTGTAGAAGTCCCCTCATTTTTTTCAGGGTAGCTGAAGGGCAGAGAGTAGATACATTTGTAATCCCTAACTTTATTTTCATTGTGCCTATCATGATGACCCGTGAATATTAAAATGCCGGAGCTTTAGCTAAGCTCTTGCTTTTGGAAGCAATCTGTCAGGCAAATCACACTGTCCTTCTCATTTAATTTTTTCCCCTTGCACGTAGACACAGAGCAGAATCCAAATACACAGAGCTCGATGGTTTTCCAATCCATGCCCCTACCAAATTCCCTATGGCATTTCGACTTATGATGGCTTTTTAGATGGAGAATTTTGACTTTTAAGCAAACAGGGAAGGGTAGTTCATAGAACTGTTTTGAGGAGAGTTACACTGTTCAATTGTACGAGCACTACATAGAGGTACAGCTTCTGCAGTGTTAGCTCTGTTGTGAGGGAATGCTAACTAATGGGTATAGAGATCGGAACAAGGTTCCCTGCGGCAGTGAGG
The DNA here is from genome assembly GCF_000317375.1 of Microtus ochrogaster. Lineage (NCBI taxonomy): Eukaryota > Metazoa > Chordata > Mammalia > Rodentia > Cricetidae > Microtus > Microtus ochrogaster. The sequence continues at coordinate 56,233,159 of NC_022015.1, read as the reverse complement.
GTCGGAGAGAGAAACAGAGACAGACTTTGACTGGGGTTCCAGCCTGTAGCTTTCCATGTGACCTTATTTGCAGATAAAGCCTTTTCCATAATGAAGCTATAATGATATAATGTACTGTAATAATGTATTGTCTTTTTCATTTTCTTTTCTTCCTTTTGGGCAGTCTTCTTATATACCCCAAACTGGTCTTAAACTCTTAATCCTCCTGCCACAACCCCCTAAGTATCGGATCCTAAGTTCCACTAGTCCAGCTCATGATAAGGTCTTTATTCTGCTGTCTTATTCAATGTAGCCAGTGTCCTAATGAAAAGAGGATATGTGAACACAAAGGAAGCACACTATGAAGACACAGGGAATTCCATTGCAGCCCAAGGGATGCCTGGTGGGCAAAGGCAGCAAAGATTCCTTCCTCACACATACCAGAGGGATCCTGGACCGCTGGCAACACCTCTATTTGAACTTCCGGCTTCTTAACTATGAGACAATGAATTTCTCTTGCCTCATTTTTTGGTTCATGTTACCTTGTTTTTGCCAGCTATCTCTGACTTCCCAGTCTCTCTAATTCCAGGCGTCTTTCCTTGCCTTTCTGTATCTGGCCTTCCTTACTCCCTTTACTTCTCTCCTTTGTTCCGGCTCCATTGTCTCATCAGTGCGTTTATTAGAGCCAAAGAATCTCTAGAGAAGTGACACTCAGACTTGTCATGGTGACTCAGAACAGTTTGTTTCAGGCTTTGCCCAACCTAACGTGTCTACTCCACGTCCATAGCTTTAACCCTGGGGAGTGAGTGGACAGTGCACATTCCAAGCTGCACCTGGCAAGTGGCTCCCAAATAAAAACTGGGTACGCATATGCAGAGTTTCATCTGGGTCAAAAGGAACTAGATTCTGTGCTCAAAACCAATGAACTTCTATCAGCCATTATCTGTGGCAACCCGTGCTTTTTGTCTTACTGCTACCCAGCAAAAAGACGTTCTTGTGATCATGCAGATTGATTTTATCTTAATCATAATCATGTATAAAATCATTTTGACATACAACCTATAAAGATAATAGGTGAAACGACCCACAACAATCCAAAACCCAGCACTTTCCAGGAAGTGTTGTGTCCAGATTAGCAATGTGCATCTCAAGATGGAATTCCCAAGTCAGGACTCAGCTGAACTACAGTGCTCTGCCATTCTCCAGACGATAAATGTGACCTTTCTTCTTTAGGGACTAAGAGGTAGGCCACTTTCTCTGAATATTATGTGTGATGTTCTAACATCTTATGATGGGCTCAGTCTTCATTATGAAGGTCCTGTATGCCTCTGTTCTCAAAGGCTTTATGAATGCATCAGTCAGATCAGGCCAGCCTTGTTTTGAGCACCCACACCTTTCCTAGCTGTCATAGAGGAACTCTCCAGACTCCATCAACTGCTCCCTACGCTGGTATGGTCATCCTGCTTCCCCTAGGGAGCTATTAATAGTGAAACATGACAGTAGTTCCCACCTCTGTTGCTGGTATTTGAACTACTACTGAATGCAGTCCTGAGCAATGTGTGTGAGTTCCACCCAGCAAGGCTACCTCATACTGTTAAATAAGATATGCATGGCCAAAATGGGAGCTTTATTACATCTAACTCCGTTTACATAGGAAAGACCCGTGCATCTTGTAGATCCAGGATCTGGGGTGCAATGTTTTCGTTACTGAACCTCTCTGAATTTCCACTTCTCACACAAGTAGATAATTTTGTACAGAACCTGCTGTAAAGTGGATGAATCAAGGTAAGAGAAAGTTCTTCATTCACAGTCTCTATAGTTTGGTAGTTCTGCTGCAGATATGGTGGTTCTCCTGTTTAACTGGGTTTGTGGGTGGTTCTTACTAGTGTTGGTATTACGGTTCTAATGTACTCCCCCCACATCAATAGACTCAAGATCATAGGGGATCTTATGATAAATGTAAATTCTCAAGCATGCCTAGAAAATCAAAACCTATAAAACGGACATATCAAAACCCCCACGTGACAGATGCACACTCAACGTGTGAAGACCCTGGTCTTGGTAAAGGAAGGCCGGGAACTGGGCTGAGAAGAGGGGTTAGCTAATCAATGGTCTCTGAATCTGGAGGAGGTTGTACAAAGATAGAGTTGCAGAAAAGCGATAGAACAAAGTGGCAGAGGCAGCAAGTAAGCCCCAGGCCAGAAGTGACAAAAGGCTTTGAGGGAGGGGCTTCTTCCGAGGCAACTTGGTTTCTGTTGTTTTGTTTTTGCTGTTGTGCAATTTTTTAAAACTATTTATCTCAGACTAAGTTATTTTATTTCTTTTTTACAAAGTTTTATGGCTTGTAGCATGTGTGGACTAGGCACAGGTAAAGATAGTTTTAGGGTGAAAGGGATGGTTTTCTAGACGCATACCAAGGTAAGACGAAGATGTTCATGGACAAAGAACAAAGAAAAATTAGTCTTGACGGCTGGAACTCAGGGATGCTCAACACTAGGCGGGGCCTATAGGCTCTGGCATTCCTGGCCGTTCAGATTGACTATTTCTTTATATATATGTTGATCTTATTATTTTATCGTTTTTTATTATTATCTGTTTATAGACGGGGATTTTTTTTTTTTTCGAGACAGGGTTTCTCTGTGGTTTTGGAGCCTGTCCTGGAACTAGCTCTTGTAGACCAGGCTGGTCTCGAACTCACAGAGATCTGCCTGCCTCTGCCTCCCAAGTGCTGGAATTAAAGGCGTGCGCCACCACCGCCCGGCTCATATTGACTATTTCTTTATGGGACTGTGATATGCAACTGTAGGAGGGTTGCAAGCTCTGGATCTCTAACCACTGAATGCTGTTCCAGCTCTATCCCAAACTATTGTCACCAAAAATATCTGCTGTCACTGTCAAATGGAGGGAACTAGTCCCTTTAAGTCTTTGGTTTGTTTTGGTTTTTGACTGAGTGGTAAGTGATCAGCTAATCTTACATGGCATCTGATGACTACTACAATGGGAGATAATCTATCTTAGAGAGTTTTGTAAAACTTAATGAGGATAATTATAAAGTACCCGGTAGAGATAGCGTCTCTTTCCTTTTTATTTCTGTTGTAAACACTCTTGCAGGCCCCGATTCACCATGTTCATGGAGGTGTAGTATCTTTTATTTATCAGAAACTGTGAAGGGTCTAAGGTTTCTGTACTGAAATATGTAAGCTAACAAGCCAGCCTGCTCCCTGTGTCACAGATAACCATGGATGACATGCAGCATCCAGTCAGGACCGGGCTTGTCTATTAGGATAGCCATGGCAGTAGCCATAAGAACAGCATTTTCTGGAGATGATTTTCCAACCCTAGATCCCATCAGATGACACCATGAGGACGAGACGATGCATTCATACACAGTGCCTGCCAAGAAGGAAATGAGCTCACAAAGGCAGACACTTCACTAAATTGTGATGTGCAGGCACTCTGCTCTGGTGGGAGGAACTTCTTCTGCCACGCATGGCTGTTCATCATCCGGATAGACATCACTGTGAAAAAGTCTTGAATAAAGACTGTCAGAGCCTCTGTCCACAGGAGGGGTAGAACCATGAGACAGTTGGTGGGCCTGGGGTGCTACTCTAAGCTTTTAGGGACTGGAGTCACATAACACCCTTGTTACCTGGTACCCAGGAGGTCATTAGTAAGCATCTTGTAGATACATTTCTTCCTCTGCTCATTTCCATTTGGAGAGCCTGTAAAGCATTTTTACAAGTCCCCTGTTTAGCACTCAAAGTATGCTGGGAACCAGGTGCTTTCCAAGAAATACTAGGCGACACATGTAGGCGATAAAGTATGTTTACTCATGGGTTTCCACATCATATAGAGGAGATTATGTCTATTTTTTGAGCCTTCAATAAATTTCTTCCATGGGACATCATTTGTGGCGCGCGCCTTTAATCCCAGCACTTGGGAGGCAGAGGCAGG
>NC_022015.1:56217454-56228236 GCF_000317375.1 Microtus ochrogaster | reverse complement strand
AAAAAAAAAAGAAATTTGATGCCTGTTTTTCTCCTACCTGCCTAAGACGGGACATCAAGCTCTTGCCCTTGGATTAGGATTTCTGACACAGGCTTCCCTAGAGCTCGGGCCCTCTAGCTAGGACTGAATCTACACCATTAGCTTCCCCTTGCCACCAGCTCACAGAAGTCAGACCACAGGGTTGTGATGCCACCACGGCCTAACGTCAGTCCCTCACTGTGTCCCTGTGCTCCTCCTGTGTATGCACGTTCTGTTCCTCTGAGGAGCCCTGGCTCTCACTGCAGCCAGGCGAGAGTTCTGCGCACAGCTTGCCGGTCTTCTGTCTGTTATTCCCTCTCACAAGCTGCTCTCCGCCCCATCAGTGACCACTACTCTACTTTCTGTTTTTCTAAACAAAATGGTTTATCAAAAATAGTATTAGAACCTAAATATTGATAGTCAATAGAGCCCAGTTTTGCCTTGTTTTTTGACTTTACAAAAATTATCTTAATAACAGATGAATTGTTTATGAACCTGGTAACATACACATGTGCGCCACATACATGCAGGCTGATGAGTCTATGTGTAGAAAAAGGCCTACAGAATCACAGGACAGGGGTTTCTTATTGCTTTAATTTATTGATCATCCTAGGTTACTTCCTGAGGAGTTATACCAGCTGGTACAGCAGACAGGCACTACTGCATGTGTAGGGATTTTGTTTGCCTGTTTGTTGTGGGTATCTGGAGGCAAACATCTCACTGTGGTTTAACGGCATCTCCATAACATAGATCTTGGAGACTTGTTGTGCGTGGCCCACCAGAATTCCCCGATTCCCCAAAATGCTTGTTCGCATTTCCTGCCCCTTTCTGTTTCAGCTTCTATGCATCATTTCTCATTGATTTCCACTTCTTTATCGATCCCCTGCCTCCTGCAGCTCATCTGACGTATCAACTACCACCCTACTCTCCTCGTCAGAGCTTCCGCTGTTCTCAGTGAAAGTCTGTTCTTGATTTGTAATGTCAGCTTTGCTGTGTTGTGTTCCGTAGTGTGTTCTTGTACTGTCAGTACTTCCCTGAGCCATTCTTCCATTCTTCTTACAGCTTTCCCAGACCGAATTCCTCCATTTCACCCTCGTAGGGCCATGCACCTTTTTCCTCTCACAGTCTACTTATGCATAGAGAATTCATTTCTGTATAGTAATGTATAAAATACTAATCTTTCTTTTAACAGATTGCTACCAAGATAATTTACCATGCTCAGCTATACACCGAGTTCATGCCATCCTGGACTATATTAGGCCCTTCCTCAAAAAACAGGCTAGAGTTAGAATTACCCAAAGATATTTTATATTTATGACTATTGTAAAAGGTGATGTTTCTCTGATTTCTTTCTTGGCCCATTTATCATTTGTATAAGGAGGGATATGATTTTTTGAGTTAATCTTGTATCCAGCCATAATACTGAAGGTGTTTATCTGTTGTAGGAGTTCCCAGGTAGTTTTTTGGGGGTCACTTACATATACTATCATATTATCTGCAGATAGCAATAATTTGACTTCTTCCTTTCCGATTTGAATCCCATTGATCCCCTTTTGTTGTCCTATGACTCTAGCTAGAACTTTGAGTACCATATTGAATAGATATGGAGACAGTGGACAGCCTTGTCTTGGTCCTGATTTTAGTGAAATTGCTGTGAGTTTCTCTCTGTTTAATTTGATGTTGACTCTCAGCTTGCTGTATTTTGCCTTTATTATGTTTAGATATGTTCCTTGTATCCCCGATCTCTCCAAGACCTTTATCATGAAGGGGTGTGGATTTTGTTGAAGGCTTTTTCAGCATCTAATGAGATGATCATGTGGCAAAAGACCTGTATTTCAAGAATTTTAAGTCAATAAAGATAGAAATTGAAGAAGACACCAGAAAATGGAAAGATCACCCATGGTCTTCTTGGATAGGTAGGATCAACATAAGAAAAATGGCAATCTTACCAAAAGCAATCTACAGATTCAATGAAATCCCCATCAAAATCCCAACACAATTCTTCACAGACCTTGAAAGAAGAATACTCAACTTCATATGGAAAAACAAAAGACCCAGGATAGCCAAAACAATCACAATCCTTGACTTCAAACTCTACTATCTAGCTGTACTAATAAAAACAGCTTGGTATTGGTACAAAAACAGACATGTATACCAATGGAGTCTAATCGAAGGCCCTGACATTAATTTACACACCTATGAACTCCTGATTTTTGACAAAGAAGCCAAAATGGTGAAAGACCCTTAGAGAGTGTCTTTCAGTCTGGGGAGACCCTTCCCAAGGAACAGTGAGACCACTTGTGCGGCTGCAAACAGCAAGAGGTTTATTCAGATACACAGGTACCTGGGGCGTCCAAGTCTCTCTGAGGACTGGCGCACTGTCAGGCTGTAGCGGGTTTTTATAGGGTAAAGGGAGCAGAAGCGCGGTTACAGAGCGAGATGCATAGTTACAGGGTTTTCATTGGTCAGTTTGAATATGGCCGAGTTCAAGTCGGGACAAGGTCCCTGGTTCCCGAGAATTCAGATATGGGCTGCCTTGGCTCTTGCCTAGGGCAGACAGGGTGTCTTTCTCAGTATTCACCGTTCCTCCCCCGGCCCAGCCACAGGTGTCTCTATCTCGTTTTGGCAGCTTCTAAACTGCCCTTTGTTAAAACCCTGAATATTCAGTACAAGCCTTGCAAAATGGTGTTACCGGTGCTAAGTTGTTTAACAAGCTGGGCGGGGGGGGGGGTGTCTTTCAATGGTACAGTGAAAAGAGGAAAGCATCTTTAACAAATGGTGCTGGCATAGCTCGATGTCAACATGTAGAAAATTGTAAATAGATCTGTATCTATCACCATGCACAAAAACTCAAGTCCAAGTGGATCAAGGACCTCAACATAAATCCAGTTACATTGAACCTGATAGAAGAGAAAGTGGGAGGTAGCCTTGAACTCATTGGCCCAAGAAACAACTAGACTCTGGAATTAAAAATGTATGTCACTACCACCCAGCTTGTATCCCTGGTTTTCTATATATAAATTAGATTTGTCATAAGCCTTTTCTTTATATAGTAACATGTTATTTGATTATTGCATATCTGGAAAAAAGTCAGAATAAAAACCAAGTAAACTTAAAGAAATAAAAAGGAAAATGTCAGATGTATTAATATGCCTAATTACACGAACTGGAATTCTAAACCAGTCTTTGAATTACCTTGCATTCTCAGAGTAAAACCAGTAGGTCCAGATTGTGTTATCTTTTTATATATTACTTGATTGTTTGCTCACACTTTATCTAGGAATTTTGTGCTTATGAGGTTGATTGGCTTATAGTTTTCTTATGATCTTTATAAAGTTTAAATAAGATAGTTATGCTTACCCATTAGGCTGACTGGCATCTGCTAAGGATGCTGTCTGTGTTTATGTTGCACTTTCTCTACCTCCTCTCCATATAGGAGAGTACTTCCTCGTTTCCCTTGACCTTCTTTTAGCCAATAGGAATACGAATACAAAGCACTTCACATATATTCTGGGTCAGACAAGAATGGCAGCACCTTGTCCGTGTTTTCCTGCGTGGGCCGCTGTATTTAGATAGGGGGATTCCATGGTGTAGAGAGCATGCATTACACTACACTTGAATATTAGAGCTAGTCATTTTATTTTGCTGTTCTCTTGTAGAATCTGTGGGAAATTGAAGTAGTCTTCCTTAGAGCTGAGGGAGAACTCACCAATGTTTTCCTCAGACTTATGATTTCTGAACACATTGTGTTCACGGTTTCTAAGCTCTCTAGGCCTTTTTTTTCTTTTAGTCGTTTTCTTCTCCTCTCGTCCACACGAAGTTACTAACTTATCCACCCAGGGCGTTCTGAAATGTCTGTGGCACTTGCTAAGTCTCCATCAGTTCCTTTATGACACTCATCATGTGGCCTTTGCGTCTCAGCAGTCTGGCCTGAAGTTTCTTGGTTTGATCAACTTTTCTGGCTTGGTGTGTTGTCTTTATTTTGTGAGTCCTTTCTAAAGCTACTTGCTGGTTTTGTTTTTACTTCCCTTTCCTTTCTTTGAGTTTATTTGGTTTTTATTCTGATTTCCCAGGCAAATACCTACCTCCTTGTTTTTCAGGTGTTGTTTCCAATATAATTATCAGCAGTTATAAATCTCCAAATACTGTGATGTCTTCCCTCGTATCGATACCAAAGAGTAATTTTCGTCTTTCAGTTCAGCTTTTTAATTTTTTCTTATGATTTGTTCTCCAACTGACAGCTTGTGTTACGGTGGCTTTCTTAATTTCTAAATCAATGACGGTTTTCTAATTATGTTTTCTATTGGTTTTTAGATTACGTGCAGTATGCCAGAGAACATAGTATCTTTCATGTCTCTCCTTTAAAATGTGTTGGATCTTGCTTTGCTGTTCAGGATATTTTTTTTTTAAATGTCCTTGTGTACTTAAAAAGAGAATATATTTTCTACTTATTGATTACAAGTTCAGGCAGTCAAATTATTAGCTAATCATTTGGTTTAAATATCCCATAGCATGACTGTGCTGAGTAGCTTGATGTCAACCTGACAAAGACTGGAGTCACCTGCGAGGAGGGGAGCCCAATAAAGAGAAGGCACCATAAGACTGGGCTGCAGGCCTGCTGAGAATTCTCTTAATTAGCGATTGATGGGGGAGGTACAGCCCATTGTGAGGGCTGCCATCCTTGGACAGGTGGTCCTGTGTTCCATAAGAAAACAGGCTGAGTACCATGATGAGCAAGCTGGCCAGCAGCACCCCTCCACGGCCTCTGCATCAGCTCCTATCTCTTAGTCCCTGCCCTGCTTGGGTTCCTGGCTCCCTTCGGTGATGAACAGTGATGTGGAAATGTAAGCCAGATAAACCCTTTCCTCCCCAGCTTGCTTTTGGTCATGGTGTTTCATCGCAGCAATAGTAACCCTAAGCTGAACAATGTGGGTTTTTTTCTTTTGTGGTCTCTTTCTTGTAACAATTTTTAAGAGAACAGTATTACTTCCTCTAAATATTAATTTTGTTTCCTTTTTATAATTATGCCAATTTTGATTTTTTTTTGGAGATTAGTTATTGTGTAAAGACATTTAAGACAGTGTAAAATCACTGAGGTTCATCTCTGAGGCTCTGAGTGGATCATCATACAACATATATACATTAGAATATCATGTACCACTCTATTCATAAATATGTGCCATTATTATGGACCCACTGAATATAAAAAAAGAGAACATGAAATTGCTTTCTGATAATGTGAACCATCTACCCTTATAAAGTACTATATCCATAGCGATACAGTTTGTCTTAAAATTTGTTAACTATTGAAGTTACATGTTTTAACTTTTCAGGTTCTAATATTTTAGGCTTATATTTTATAAATGATATATAATTAAATTGCATTGCTACTTTTATTTTTACTTTCCATCTATATTCCAATCTTCACTCACTAACTAGATAGATATTTTTTCATTTACATTAACATAATTATTACATTTGTTTTGTGATACCACTTCCCTCCCACCCTCTTTCCTCCCTGTATTTGATTGGTTCTCAAGCTCATACCCTTTCTTCTTTTGTGGATTTTTATTTTTATCTCATTCCACATACATTTCCACTTGCTAAAATGTAAGCTGTATATTTTGTTTCTCTACTTTGTGGTTGCTGCAACTATTGCACGATAAATAGCTTTAGAGTCAGAAGCTCTTCTGTATTGTCATTTCGCTCTCAGAACGGCAGAAGAACTTAGAGCACTGAAATCAGTCCTTCAGTTTCATGTGTCTGCATTTTATGTCCCCTTTGCTTGTTTTCGGACTCACTAAGTGCTTGTACGTTTAGCTTTATGCTTATGACCCCTTTGTTCTTCATATATTGACTTATATCCCCTTGTATTTTGGACTTGCAAACTTGTATTATTTCCCTTCTGCTAAAAGTTTCTTAATTTTCAATGATCAGTGAGTATCAGGTGTGTAAAGCTGCCCGCATTGCCTTCATTCAGCATTCAGAAGTTTGCATGTGTTGTTACAGGGTGGAGGTATTTGCCTTTTGATCATTGACGGCAGCACCCGTTCACCTTTGGCTCTGCTGCTGCCCTTGGGAGTCTCCCGTCCATACAACAGCTGCTCCTTACAGGCCGATTGTTTTTCCTACTGACGCTGATTTGAGAGCTTCTGTCTTCTGCAGCCTCTCAGTGAGTTTTCCTCAACACTCTTCTCAGACTTGCGGATTTTAGAAGTGTGGGTTGGTGTTCCTCGTTACTTGAGGTCTAAACATGAAGTCTAAATATGACGTCTGACCCTTTATCTCCCTCTTCTCTTTCTAGAGTTCCAAGGGAGTCTTTTGGGTTTCCTTTTCGCGTCCTTTGTTTTACTTTATCATTCTCCTCCATGGTTCCCATTCCTTTTCTTGTCCACACTGCTTTCTAGATCACCGACACAGAGCCTTTTTTCTCATTTCTTTCTAATCAGCTCTCTGCTCGCTTCTTTTCTCATCTTGGCAGCAGCCAGGTAAGGACAGAGGCAATGAATTCTATTTCAGGCTGGGGGATTCTGAGGGTGCTGTCCATCATGGCAGAGTAGGCATGACAATTGACAACCAGAGCTCCTCCATCTGCAGTAGTGGAAATGGGAGGTGGCCATGGCTCTCCACACCATGGTGGAAGACAGTAACCAGGGCAGCCCAACCCACAATCCCATCCCTGTGGTCCTGCAACTGCCAGCTAGACCCTGTGTCTAAAAGGTTCCACAGGCCCTGTGCACAGCACCACCGTCCAGGGACCAGGGGTTAAAACCTTGACATCTGACCATTCTTACCAACCATGGCAAGCTCCAAACCTATCCATTCAGGTTTTAATTTTCTTTACTGTCTTTTATGAATAGAAGGTCTGTTTGCTATTTATGTTTTATATTCATGGTGGGTCACTTTGTATATATCACCATTTTGGGGTAAAGTTTTGAAGCGTCTCTTATTTATACATTGTAAATGGTACATTACAGTCAATACCTTCTAATTACAGAAGGTTCTGTAGGCGGTTAATTCATTTGTTCTCTCTCCTTGTGACTCGAGGTGTCTTCTTTTAGAGACTTGGTTATTTTTGACTGCATACCATTCTCTTTGCCTTTACTATTTTTTGCCCTACAGGAATATTTATAGTCTTAACATGAATTTCTTTCCCTCTCCCTTCCCCCTCTTTTCTCTTCTGCATAGCCCTGGCTGTCCTAGAACTAGGTCTGTAGATGAGGGTGGCCTTGAACTCAGAGATCTGCCTGCCCCTGCCTCCTGAGTACTAGAATTATAGGCATGCACCACCATTGCCTGGCCAGAGTGCTCTCTTCAATACCAAATAAAAAACTAAGAACAGTAGCACACACGTCTAATTCCACCACTAGAGAGGCAGAGACAGGAGGATTACTGGGACTTATTGACCTGTCAGTACAGTTGAATCTGTGAGCTCCATGTTCAGTGAGAGACTCTCTGAAAAAAAAGGTAATATGGGGACCAGTTGAGGAAGATGGCTGACATTAATCTCCATGCACATACATGCACTTGCACGGGTATGCATATGAACACACACGAATATATTATTTATATAGAATAAATAAATACACCTTCTTCAAAAACAGACATGACTTGAAGATCTGATTACATTGGCTTGTTAGGAAGCGCTTGGGATCTGCCTCGCTCTGTCCTTAATACTAAGGTTGCAAACATGGGTAGCCACATCCAGGTTTTTACATGATTGCTGGGGACTCAGACTCAGGTGTGTGTGATTGCAGAGTAAATGCTCTCACCTACCGAGCCATCTCCCAGCGCTGTGCTCTTCTTACCTGAAGTTTTGATACAAACAATTTCATGGTCTCAGATCTATGTGTGATCTGTGTATGTGTGTATATATATGATCTGTATGTGTATCTACGTGTATGTATATGTGTGATCTGTGTGTTTCTGTGTGTGTGTATGTATGTGTGTGTCTGTGTGTGTATGGATGTGTGTGTCTCTGTGTGTGACCGGTGTGTATGTGTCTGTTTGTATGTATGTGTGTGTGTATGTATACGTGTGTCTGTGTGTGTGACTGGTGTGTATGTGTCTGTTTGTATGTATGTGTGTGATCTGTATTTGTATGGTCTACATGTGTGTATATGTGTGCTCTTTGTATATGTGGTCTGTGTGTTATCTGTGTGTGTTTATGTGTATTGTGTTGTGTTATATATGTGTGTGTGTTATCTGTGTATTGTGGTCTATTTGTAAGTGTAGTCTGTGTATGTGTGTAGTTTATGTGTGTGTGTGGTCTCTCTCTGTAGGGAGTATCTATGTGGTGTGTGTGTGTGTGTGTGTTTGTGTGGTCTCTCTGTATGGGGTGTGTGTGTGTGTGTGTGTGTGGTCTCTCTCTGGGGGGGGAGTCTGTGTGTGGGGGTCTGTATATAAATGTTCCTTACAATTTAGTTAAATCTTTGAAATGTTACACTCTAAACTGTCTTAAAGATGTTATTTTTTGACCCCCTGGTCAGGCTTGAAATCCGAAGGGCTACTTCTGTCTCCCAGGCGCTGTGTTTCTCCTGTGTTCTGTCCCTTGTTGGAGTGGCACTCACAGGGTGTGCAGAGCACACAAGTGCCCTACAGATGACTCCTCGGTCCCTGGGGAGACTGCTCAGATTGACTCAGCCTGAGCCTCAACCTCTGCTCAACGAGACAGCTCGCAACCTCACGAAACTCTGAAGCGAAGAAAGCTCTCCAACCGCCATCTTCTGCTTTACCTCAGAGCAGCCTAGCAAGCTGAGCAAGTCAGGGGCAGTTAACGCTGTTTTCAGAAGACAGAACTGAGACCCGAGGGCCACAGCTTTATCCCACTATTTAGTGCCCTTCAGCACAACGCTCAGTTTCTACATAACCTGAACATAACTGTGTTCTCAGAATGAAGAGTCTGAAAAGCAGGCTGCCCAATCTACACTCCAGCTTTACTAACCAGACTGAAAATAATACTGCACTCTCTTCGGATCCCCATTGTCACCCTTCCCATTTCAGTTCCCGCTGAGGACTGGAACCTTCGGAACTGTGACTTGCATGGCCACACTCTTTCTGTCCTTGTCACACCCACCCCTTACTGTCCTGCTTTTCTTCCTTTCTCTCTCCATCTTACGTTTCCTCTGTCAACATCTACCCACTTGAGTTTCACTGAAATGAAGCTGAGCAAGTTCAGAAGGGAAAGTGAGAAAACTAAACTCATCTCGCTTGATGTGTGTTTCCAGGATCAGGTGTTAGAGCAGCCAACAGGAACCTCCGTGACTCAGCACACCTCCAGCTTGCTCTGGCTTCAGCAGGCCTATCAGTAAATGACATTGTGTTGACAGCACAAGCTGTCACAGTCCTTCACTCTGAGACCCAAACCACTACATCCAGAATCTCCAGTCCCAAGGAAAGAACCCCGGCCTGTACCTTGTTACCCATGACATCATTTAGCCTTGCTCTCCATCCCTTGGATCCACTTTATCTCCTCTCTACCTCTGTGAGGTGTGCATCCCTCTGGAACTCTCTGGTTGATAGGACTTAATCCTTGGGTCACTTCCGTGATTTAATGGCTACTCATGAAATAACAGTCAGAAATGGCTCTCTTTTTTAGAGTGGGGGGAGAGCGAGAGAGAGCAAGAGAGCGAGAGAGAGAGAGAGAGAGAGAGAGAGAGAGAGAGAGAGAGAGAGAGAGAGAGATGCGCAGTCTGGCTTTATAGATCTCCCACACCCACCCTTGCCCAGGCCAATGAAAAGCTAGGTGTTATTTATTAGAAGCTCAGTTTTAGATGGGAATAAAATATTTGTAGAAAGTTCCTTGTCTCCCATGAGAACTGTGGTAGACAAGCTTTTATTGCAGTCATATTTCTAGTTAAACCCACCAGGGCCTCATTAGATCATGCTGGATCCCCACCACCATTGTCCAGATCAATGATCATACTAGGTACTGTCTGTCTGAAGTTCTATTCTAGAGGAATATGATGTATTCCCAGAAGGCTCCTTGTATCCCTTGAGAACTGTGGTAGACAAGTATCTATGGGAATTGTATCTCCAATTAATCCCACCTGGGACCTTATTAGATCATGCTGGCTCCCCACCACTATCTGGTCTCCTCCTCTTTTGAAATGGGAATCTATTTTATTCAGGATGGCAGTACACTCTCCTTAACAGTCATATGTCCCAGGCTCTCCTGCGGGTGGCGATGGTTTCATCGTTAAGTTCCTGCCAGTGGACTAGAAATGAATGCAGGTGGATGGAGCAAGGCCCAACCCTTAAAGTAGAAACAGCAGGGCAGGGCCACCTCGCCTTCTCTATCCTTGTTTGCTTCTCAGAATGAGCCATAGCTGATGAGATCCTACAGATATTTTTCATACACTAAGTGAACTTAGGATTTAACGTTGGTCCCTCTGTAAGGAAGGCAGCACAGAAGAATGAATACCCAGTGATAGGGCGTCGACCCAGTGACAGCTTTGGCCTTGCTTCTGGGAAGCAACTTTTATAACCAGGGAGAGAAAGAGGAAGTCCTGTGTGTGCTCTCTTCTGTTGTTCCTGGTTCTCTGTTAATGAACCACTCTTAAAGATCAGTGGTCCTGGACTTAAGGATTTGTGGTCCTGAGCTGAGTAGGAACCAGAATCTTTCCAGTTCCATCCCAGCCTCTACAGACTTCTCTCGTGTCCTTGAACAGTCTATTTAAGCTCCTCCTGCCCGCTGATTATTTTTCACTAAAGAATAGGATCACTGGGACATCCGCCTCCCTTAGAATAGTCTCTGGTAGACAG
>NC_022015.1:56208743-56217066 GCF_000317375.1 Microtus ochrogaster | reverse complement strand
GACTTAATTGGGGGTGGGGGAGGGAAATGGGAGGCGGTGGCGGGGAAGAGACAGAAATCTTTAATAAATAAATTAATTAAAAAAAAGGAATAGTCTCTGGTACATGGTCATCATTAAGCAAATGCTATTTTGTCCTTGCTGTTATTTTTATTGTTATCAGTACACATGAAAGGAACAACGCTGTACTGACACTGATGTTAACTTAACTTCGGCCTTGGCTGCATCTGCTGCTCCCATCAAAAGTGCTTGCATCACGCTCCAATTGTCCCACAGATGAGATGGTGACCACTGACCTACCGGCAGCTTTGCCTCTTCTGTGGAGATGTAGGAAATGCAGATACACATTTGCAAACAGGTTGCATTCTTCCCTTGGTTTCTGAACAAACTGGTTTTCATTAAATATATATCTAGTGCTTTGTATTCAAGGTTTAAGTCAGCAGCAACTCTTGGGAGCTTATGTCTTCTTCATCCCGGATTAAAGCCCCACAGAGTTTACAGCATGCATATAGATATATTCTCCCATATGCACACTGGAAAGAAAAGCAGAAAAGAAAGCACAACCCTCTCGATGATACGGGGCCAGATGGGGCAGGTGTTGTTACCAAGCTCTGTAGACACATGTCACCACTCTGCAAACAAAGCAGAAGTGACCTGCCTCAACCCGAGGACTGAAAAACCTCCGACGGAAATGAGTCCAGATGCCTTGACCATGAAAACAGGACTGGCTGAAATTGAAAATGACGTGGGAAGAATGAGGTGCCATTGGAGGAAGGCACAAAAACCCACGAAGCCCTGAATGCTCTTTGCCCCCACCCCCATTGTCCAGCATCTGCCATTGACCCGTTGTCATTTGCATCCTTTTGTGCTGGGCCACCTCAGAGATTTCTGAGACAGGACAGAAGTCCAGCCTGGCTCTGAATAGGCCATTTGCTGAGCATTTGTGTGTCTAGCAAGGGTGACTGCTTGAGGCTCGCTGGCAGGAGGACAGTCACATGCTCACAGTGGCAATATAATGGCTAGCTGAAGTTGGGGGTGGGGGCTCTCATGAAGATCCCCAGGCAGGTGCCTGGGTAGAGGAGTCTGGCTTCCGTTCATTTCCAGAAAGGGCTGTTCTGGTTTCCCTAAATGTGCTTCTCTGGGCAAGGGCAAGAGAGATTGCAAGTGAGTCAAAGAGAAACAATTCACCCGCGCACAATCAGGGTGTGGATCTACCACTCTGAGCATCCCGAAGGTTACGACCACATCAGAGGCCAAGAGGACCGCAGTGCTGGCATGGTTCGATTGGGCAGCCTCCTTCTGCACAGGCAACCAGGACATATGTGTCAGTTCCTATTCAGTTTTGCAAGTCCAAATGGCCTGACTGCTCAGCCGGGGTGGGGGAGATAAAGAAAAAAAAAAATCTCCTCTGGAGTTTACAAACCCAAGGAGTCCCCTCTGTGCTCAGGGGCCCTGCGCATCCTGAAAGAGCTTCCTGGGGCTCTGTTGGTATTAAAGGTCACTGGCAGTGCACAGCTTAACAAAAGGGAGTGGGGGAAGCTCTCCAAACAGCTCCATCTTCCTGCTAGAATCCGTGTGCTCCTCTGTCTCTGACGCTGTCTTCCCGATGCTTTGGGTAATTATTGAATTGCTCTCCCATCCGAACAGCTGTTGTCTGAGCGGCTCTGCAGGGCTGGTAGAGGGCGACTGATTGGACAGCTCTTGGATGAATAGGTACAGGGAGCCTTTTCCTTCTCTGTGGTCACAGAAGCCCCGTAGCTGGACCTCACTCAGCACAGTGTAAGGTGACAGTCGTGACAGTGTCTATAGAGTTTTCTATATGCCAATGCTTTCGGGTGGGGAGGGCTACCAGGGCTATAATGACCAAGCTGCAGTTTTGAAAAAATAATATTGCAAACTGACTTAAGGACGGTGTAGGTAAAACAAAAGAGGACAGCATTGATTTTCTTTCTCAAATAGCATAAGAAAAGAGAAAAAAAAGGGACCCTCTTCAATCTAATATTAACTCCATATTGAAGCAAGTACTTCAATCTAATATTAACTCCATATTGAAGCCTTATCCTGAACTGGGTGTTTGTAACTGAAGCTTTTCAAAATTTGGAAGAGCATGATGCCTTTGGTTTCTAAGTGGGGTCTCTGTGCTGCTCTCAGAGAAACATTTAAGCTCAGCATCCAGAGCGTGGTGCCGTTGTGATTGTTTATGTCATTACCAGCCATATCAGTGATAACAGCACAATCCGTTCTGGACCAGAATATGCAAATGCGACGATTTCTCCTACCATCGTCTTCTGAGCCCAGATGAGCCAAGACATCCAGTTGCTTCTAGGACGGGATTACAGCCTTGCGGTGGGATCTCGTTAGGTGCTGGTGTGGTAGTGAGCAGGGCTTCTGCTTTATGTCATCGGATTTCCACGTGGCTATCTTTCTACCAGGCAGAGTAATACCTGTGTTCTTCCTGCAATCCCAGGGTTTTAGGAGGATTAACGATATAATACCATCATGAAACATTTTGACATCAAAAGTAGACTCTGCCCTGTGAAAAGGCCTTCTCTGAAACCATCACCCTGACACAAACCTCACTAGCCCCTCCCCTGTGGTTGTGTAACCTTGACAACCTTCACTTTGCACCCATCACACTGTGTGGTCACTGTGTCCTCTGTAGGCCAGGAGATCCGGAAGGTCGGTGTCTAGTTCCTTTTCCTCTTTCCAGTGCTGATTTAGCTCTGGGAAAAGTAGGAGCTCAGCAAATGTTTGTTGAGGAAATGACAGGGTGCCAGTCATCATCATTACCATCATCATCACCATCACCATCACCATCATCATCATCACCACCACCACCATCATCATCACCATCATCATCATCATCACCACCACCATCACCATCACCACTACAGGAAAAACATACTTGCTCCACAATGCTCGGGATCCGATTTTGGAATTTTTCACATTTGGAAGTAGTTGCAGTGTTTATCACCAGTTGAATATTTCCAGTCTGAAGAAGTTCACATCCCAAATACCTCCAAATCGAATGCTGCGTGAATATCACGTTGGCTCTTAAAAGGTTTCAGATTTTGGATTCGGGGTGTCCTGACAGGAGATGCTTGATCTGGACCATAAAGTATCGCCTCAACTCAGCATGGCTTCCTTTTAGAAAATCCACCTCTGTTCAGTTGGATGGGAGAAGCACAGTCAGGCTGGGTGTAGACCAAGAAAAGTGGTCAGCTTCCCTTCCCTCTAGTAACCAGTGTTCATTTAGGGGGGGGCAGAAAAATGGTCTTAAGGAGACATTCACCTTACAGTCATTCTGTTATCTGATAGCTCATAGAATTGCAACCTACGGCTCTCAGGACAGCCAAGACTATTTCCTTTGGCCATATGCAAAGTGATAGCATTTATAGAATAATGGAATGAGATAAAATGATATCGTCCTCGTTCCCATGTTTTCTAGCTCAGTATTAGACTGGTGACCTGTAGGCCTAACCTGGACTGAGATTCTTGCTGGTTGTCCCATGTCTCTTCAAGGCAGCAGTTCTCAAGTTGTTTGTTTTGACCCCAGTGGGAGAGACCCTTTCACAGGGATCACATATCATATAGCCTGTATATCAGATACTTACTTGTATTACAGTTCAGAACAGTTGCAAAATTACAGATACGAGGTAACAATGGGAATGATGCTATGCCTGGAGGTCACCCCAGCACGAGGAACTGTATTAAAGGGTTGCAGCATTATGAAGGTTGGGAACCACTGCTTTAAGGGATTTGATGTTGAAAGCTGTGTACCCAGCCTAAGAGTTATGCCTCATCCCTGCTCACTGTCTCACATGTCATCCATTGTAAATTAATGCAGCTACCAGGCCCTGAGGGCAGCTTTGTCATCCTACCTTTTAGGTCTGTTATCTGGCTAGTGCTATGATGGGCTGCCTTCTAACCATTTTCCATAGATCTTAGCTCCTGCTATCCACCTCCACCCTTCTATGGGGGTTGCCTGTGACTTCCTTCCAATATAGAGCATACAGCACCATGAGAGACTATGACTCTCTCATTGGGTCTCTTGCTGTCTTGGCTTGCCCACAGTGATGAACTTAGCTCTATCAGAATTGATGATGACCTGGGGCCAATGTTTATATCAAGAAAACTGGGTCTTCTATGCAACAGCCCACAAGGAAGTAACTCTTGCCAACACCCCTTGTAAGCATGTAGAAGACCCTTCTTTAAGGAAGTCTTGAGAGAACTGTGCCTCAGCCAGTGCCTCAGTTACCACTTTATGAGGGACTATAAGCTAGTGTCTCAGTGCTTTGTGGATGAACTGTGAAAAAGAAAGCTGGGGAAAGCCTGGCCTAGACTCTAGTGAACCCGAGATAATAGCACTGTTTTAAGCTGCTGAGTTTGTGGGCATTTGTTCTCTGGCTATAAATAACTGATATAGTAGTGTTGTACATAGTGATTTTTTTTGGTTCAGTCAGAGATTATGCATTCCCCAGAAGTCCAGGAAGATTCTGATGAATCAATGACATGGCTCCAATTGACATCATTGCCTAGTGATGTCAGTGCACAAACACACACCACACATTCGTCGTGAGGCTGGTGGAAACAGCCCAGTTAAACAAGAGTAGAGCATAGGGCCAGTGAGATGGCTCAGTGTACAAAGGCGCTTGCTGTCAAGCTCAATGACCTTAGTTCAATCTCTAGGACCCAAAGGGTGACAGGAAAGACTCTCACAAGTTGTCCTCTGACCTCTACAACTACCCTGGGACAGGAGAGTCCTCCCACAAAATAAGTAAGCAATGTAATAAAAACCAGCACAGCCAATACAGCTGATGTGGGAGTGTCATATATCAATCTGTTGATTTCATTGGTTAAGCAATAAAGAAACTGCTTGGCCCTCATAGGTTAAAACATAGGTGGGAGGAGTAAACAGAACAGAATGCTGGGAGGAAGAGGAAATGAGCCCAGAGGCCATGCTCCCCTCTCCCGGGCAGACGCACGCGATGAAGCAAGCCGCCAGGTTAGACATGCTGAATCTTTCCCGGTAAGACGGTGCTCACAGATTATTAGGGATAGGTTGATCGGGATATCAGAATTAGCCAGTAAGGGCTAGAGCTAAAGGGCCAAGCAGTGTTTAAATGAATACAATTTGTGTGTTGTTATTTCGGGGCATAAGCTAGCCAGGCGGTTGGGGTGCTGGGGACGCAACCCCGCTGCTCATATTACAACATACAGCTATAGGGAGCTTATATGAAGCTCTCAGGATGAGGAGCACTTTATGTATTAGAGCACTGCTCATTATATTTAGCTGCATTATTCCCTTTGCTTATAAAATGTGTGCTGTAAGACTAAGCATTCTAGTGCTGCGGAGGCCTCAGACAGTTCGTGTTTACTGCATCTCTTAATTGCATCAGGAGGCTCAGTCGCCATCCTGCCCTATCTGGATTTGTGTAAGCACATTCTCTGATGTTCAAACAGAGATGAAATGGCCTGTGGGGCAGTGCTCCAAACACGTTCCCATGTCAGCAACTCATGTTCACAGAGTGACAGAATTAGAAGTAGATTATGGACTTTTTTGCCTTCTGTTCCCGGCTCAGCACAGTGGTCTTAATGGTGGCTTTGAGCATCATACAATGACCATCAAAAGCCCATGCAATCATACTCAGAGTAAAAAGGGTCCTCATTTGTTGGCTGAACTTCACAAGCATTAAGATGGATCCTATTTATCAAAATTCAGATTAGGACAGTTTTAATAGGAACATACTTCTTTAGTGTAATACTCTCCCTGTTTGCCGAGGAGATTTTAAAGTTACCTTCACTGGAAGTGTGACCCTGGTCCCATGGCTTATAGCAGTACAGGGGACTGAGGCTGGGGAAGTGGAAGGCAGAGCCATGCAGATAACGATGGTATGGCTGGTTCCTTCATTGGCATCGGACATGAATGGCAGGGGCAGAGCCAAGTCTTGCCTCTGAAACCCTCACCATCCTCCTTTGTCATCCATGTGACTACCCTTCCTGCCTTGGCTTGAGGACAGCCCTTCTGCCCTGCCACATTCTGAGGTCTTGAGTAGTTCCCTCCCTTTGTTTGTCTGTCTTCTGCCAACTGTGGCTTCGTCTTGCTCCCCAGAGCTGTCCTTTCCGGGTGGTATAAATGCAACTCTCCATCCTCTGTCCAGAGCTTACCCTGCAAGCCACTTGCTGTCATTCCCCTTTACATCTTGCACACAGGGACAAATACACACTCTCCTCTGTCTGGTGAAGGGTCTTCAAAAAGGGGCTGAAGAAAAATGAGATAAAAATTTCATTTGAGAAGGGGAACATGGGGACTGTCCTTGGTCTTCAGTAAGTGCAGGGAAACCCTTTGGGAGGTTCACACAGAGAGACAGTCATATGGAAGGGTGTTTAGAGATTGTATTCATTCCTTTCTTAAGAAAGAATGTTCTGATTAAAAAAATGGGCCTATCAGATGTTTTCAACATATGCTTGACCAAGATCTCTCTGTCTCTTTCTCTCTTTCTTCCATGTGTTGGATCAAGATCTCTCTCTCTCTCACTCACTCTCTCTCTCTCTCTCTTTCTCTCTCTCTCTCTCTCTCTGTCTCTCTCTGTCTTTCTCTCTTTGTTCTCTCTCTGTGTATCTCTGTCTCAGTTTTTCTCTCTCTCATTTCTCTGTATCTCTGCCCTCCCATCTCTGTCTGTCTGTCTCTTCCAACATTTTACTAGCTGTGCTCCACCTAGGGGTGAAGAGAGAGCATGGGCCTGGACATGAGCACTAACTCTACCCTTGCCTCAGGGTGCCTGAGGGCTCATGTGAAATAGATTGTCTTGCTTGTCATCTACAGAAGCATAGAATAGCTGTGTTCCCTTCCCATCCCCTGAACTTCCAGCCTATAGGACTGCATTTGGGAGACGTTCCTTAGGTTTCACCACAAATAACACCCAAGGCAGAATCAATGTGTTCTATGCCTTGTCTTGTCTTCCTAGAGGCATCTTCAAGAGTCAGTTGGTTTTATTTTGTGATTTTCAAAGCTTTCTTTTCTATGATTTTACAGTGTGGTTTCAGTTCTGTCTTCTTTTCTCCTAACTCCTTAATCTTTCTGTGTTAGGAAGCTGAAAACAAAGGCGCTCTAGGACACAGGCTCAACATGCATGGCCAGCACCAGGGGCTAAGAGTGGTCACATTAATATTGGAGCAGCAAGGCTCTCAGCACTGCAAACTGTGAGACACAGTTTTACACAGGGTGGAGTCTAGGAAGCAATAAGTGAAATTCCCATTTATGCATTTGGTCTGGACTTCAAGATCTTAGAAAGAGTTTTTGCTTCATGTTTTCATCTAAGCATGGTCATTCCTGTTTTTCTTATGGATACCTTATAATTCAAACAAATTCTGGTGTGTGTGTGTGTGTGTGTGTGTGTGTGTGTCTGTGTGTGTGTGTCTGTGTCTGTGTGTGTGTCTGTGTATGCAATGCATGTATGTGTGCGGGGGTGAGTGTGTGTAAACTAGAACTCCAGCTATTATTACTCAATAATGCCCACATTGGAGTAGTTGTTTGGTGCTGGGGGTGGGAGCAGGGTATGTCTGGACGCCAGTGTTTGATGTTTGGAATCATTCTGCACTATAGATATCTCGCTTAAACCAGAGCTCATTGATTTGGCTAGTCTGGGTAGACAGCTTGCTCCACAGATCCCCTGCCTCTAGTTCTTGAGAGCTGGGATTCCTGGTGGGCCACTGAGCCCATGTGGCATTTCCATGGGTGCTGACAATCTGAACTCCAGTCCTCATGCCCATGCTTGCCACACAAATGCTCTACCCACTGAAGTATCTCTTCATCCTATCTTGATTTTTTGAGATGGCATCTCTCGTTGGGACCTGGGGCTCAGTGATTGGGCTAGATGGGCTGGCTATTGACCCCCAGGGTTTCTCCTGTCTCTAGCTCCTTAACTCTGAAATTACACACACATGACACCATGCCAACATGTTTTCATGGGCGGTGGGATGAAGCTCAGGTCCTCATGCTCATGCAACAAGCACTTCACCAATGAGCACGTCCCCTGGCCCTACTTCCTATA
Source organism: Microtus ochrogaster (assembly GCF_000317375.1). Taxonomy (NCBI): domain Eukaryota; kingdom Metazoa; phylum Chordata; class Mammalia; order Rodentia; family Cricetidae; genus Microtus; species Microtus ochrogaster. The sequence continues at coordinate 56,209,015 of NC_022015.1, read as the reverse complement.
TTTTTAGCAGTAGAATGTCACTAATCAAGTGTCCTGAGTCCCCTGAACCTGATGTGGCTCCTTTTGAGGAGATGAATTACTAGAACTTGCCTATCTCTTTCCCTCCTCTCTTCTGACCCTTTGATTTGCCTGTTGTCATTGCTTTTTTTTCTTATTCTAAGAAGCTGATACTTTGCAAAAACCAAAATATCCTTTAGAATGCCAAATCACAATATTTTAGGTCAGTGGTTCTCAACCTTCCTAATGCTGTGACCTTTCTTCCTTCCTTCCTT
>NC_022015.1:56198348-56207612 GCF_000317375.1 Microtus ochrogaster | reverse complement strand
TACTACTCAACAGTAAAAAAACAATGACTTCTTGAATTTTGCTGTGACCTTTAATATGTTGTGGCAACCCTCAATCATAAAATTATTTTCATTGCTACTTCATAACTGTAATTTTGCTACTGTTGTGAATCAGAATGCAAATATCTGTGTTTTCTGAAGGTCTTAGGCAACCCCTGTGAAAGGGCTGTTTGTTTAACCACCAAAGGGACTGTGACTCACAAGTTGAGAACCACTGTTTTATAGCTTCAAATGGATTGGCCTCGTCTCCTGTGTTTCCCTGTCTTGGTTTTTAGCAGAGGATGCTGTTTTGCAGCTAGCCTAAGCTGGGCTATCTTCATTTCCATTGGGTACCAGGAAGAAGAAGTAGACGAAGAGACCAGGGATGGCATGCACTGGATGTAGTTTGAGTTGAAGTAAAGGGGAAAAAGTGTGGACAGAGCTTATGCACTGAGTTAGGTTCCTATAACATTTGTGTATTGAGGACCTGGAGAGATGGCTCAGCTGCTAGGAGCACTGGTTGCTCTTCCAGAAGCCCTGAGTGTGGTTTCTAGTAACCACATGATGGCTCACAACCATCCATAATGAGCTCTTGTGCCCTTTTCCAGCCTGCAGGCCTCCATGCAGGCAGAACACTGTATTTATAATAAATAAATAAGTCTATTTTTAAAATGCATATATTGAAGCTATATGATATAAATATATTTGGAGACCACATCTTCAATAAAAGTCAAGTTAAAATCATCCCTGATCCAACCATATGGATGTCCTTATGAGAGACAAGGGATAAGCACACAAACAGAAAGAGATAGAGAACTACAGTCACAGGAAGACACAAGAAGAAGTGATGTCCTATGAATTGAGAACAGTCTTCAAGCCAAGGGAATTTGCCAGTGTACTAACCCTTGACTTCCATCCTCTAAGACTGGCAGAAAGGAAATCCTGTGCTTTAAGGCACCCAGTTGGGGTGTGTTTCTATACAGGCCATAATAGTCTGATACTGAGGTCAGCATGAGACTAGAGACCAGAGGCAGTGAGCCCAGAGACAGGTGTGAATGGAATGGGACAAGACCCAGGTCCAGCGACTGAGGAGCCATCAGGAGCAGGTTAGACACAGCCCTGCAGGAGGTGGGAGGCAGACCCAGCTAACCACAGTGCCATTCCTTCAGTTACAGAGTTTCAGCAGCCTGGTCTGACCAGTTAATGCTCACAGAGATACCAAACAGTCTGCCTATCTCCATGCAGGACACTGCCATCTGTGTGCAGGGGAGGAAGGAGCTTCTTAAGGAAGGAGAAAAAGGATAGGTGTGCTGCACAGGTGTCCTTTGTCAGAAGGAGCCTTCATGAATAGCCACAGGTTGTATGTAGACAAAGAACTGGGTCTCTCCAGAGGTGCCCACATCCCAGTTCCCAGTACCCACAAAGCCGTGACCTCAGTGGCAAAGCAACTTTACAGAAGCAATAAAGGCTCAGACATTGAGCTGAGGACGTAGTCCTGGTTACTTATGGAAGTCCAATGGAATCACAAGGCTCTTCCAAGAGCTAGGAGCCCATGAAGCCTGAACTGGCAGAGGCTGCCCTGAGCTGTGTGGTTCTGACCCTCGTCACAGCTCTAAAGAGAGTCTGTGTGCCAAGCAAGGCTGGACTGGCTCTTCCACATGTCTTGTCAGCCTGGACAACTTTGCAACACCAGAAAGGGTTTGTGTTAGTTCTCTGGTCAGTCCTTTTCATCGCTGGGACAAAGGACCTGAGAAAAGCAACATAAAAGATGGAAACTTGACTTTGGCTAATGGCTCCAGGAGTTCGGTTTGGCTGGCCCCATTGCTATTGGGCCTCTGAAAAAGTAGACCATCATGGCAGTGGGAGTGGTGGCAGGGAAGGCTGCGTATCCTGTGTGGTTCAGAAGAAGGAGAATAAAACTCAAGGGACCACCTCAGTCCTTCAAAGGCCCTTGTGTCCAATGGCGTGCTTCCTCCAGCCAGGTCCCACCTCCTAACCGGCAATGCACTAACTCGGAATTCCTCCATACATTAATGAGGAAGCTCAAGGCTCTGTGGCTCAGTTGCCTTTCAATGGTGCCTCCAGCTGTGAGCCAAGCCTTCAACATATTAGCTTTTGGCATCATTTTATATCCAAACCACAGTAGCTTGATAATGCCAAATAGAAGTGTCAAGGAAGCTCACATGCATGGTTCCAGAAGCATCGCCTTGGGCTGCCAGCATTCTGGACCTGGACACCTTGTTTCCTCACCCTTTCCAAGGTGGACAAATGGATGCACAGAAAGGCAAAAGAGCTTCTCTAAGTCTGCCGGGACTACAATCTACTTGAGTGTCAAAGCCCCAGGGACTCAGCACCCTGGGTGGTGACGACTCTTTCTTGTTCGCCTTGGTCCATGAGGTAAGACATGACAGAGTCTTGCTCTGAAACCACTGTCCAAAGGGTCTGCTTTATTTGTGGTTGTGATTTGAGCACCGCTGCAGTTTAACTAGCTTGAGTCAAAGAGCCCTTGTGAGGCGCAGCTCCAGCTCTGAGATGGAGAACTATAGTAAAGTGGCTATTAAAACACAATCGCGTAAAACCTTTGACTCGGCATTCCCTTCCCTGGGAATGCAGCTTTTGGAAATAAAAGGATGAATCATAGAAAACTGCACTTTTCAGAAGGATTACTACAGATTTGTTTATAGTGGGGGGAGATAAGAGGAAACAGTGAATGTCAGCCATAGGAAAATAGATAAAACAATTAGCTACATGAAAACAACGGAGTATTATACAGCCAATAAAATGATGAGGTCGATGCAGATCACATACCTGGGAGAATTCCACAAAGCATGCTGAAGACATGCTGAGGACACACTGAGGACATGCTGAGGACAAAGTCCCTTGTTTCACATTCTATAACCACAAAAATGTGTTGAACAATACCAGCAAGTAAAATTCAAAATTTAAAACAAAAATAAAATATCAAAATTACTTTTTTTAAAAAAAAAAGGCAGTAAAATATTGTTGGGTAAGGTTTATCATGAGATGAAATACTTCAGTCATCACCCCCAAGACTAGTGATATTCTTAGTGAGAAGCCCTAAATCTTCAAAGTAAAACCAGAAATGAAATTTGATATTGCACTACAAGTTCTAACCAAGACAGGAAAGAGAGAGAAGTCCTAACTCCGAGGCTAGAGGGAATAGGATCACTACCTGTGGATGTGGTGGCCATACCAGGGAACAGGAGAAATAACTGCCAGGAATTGTATTTCAATTAACTCTAGATGTAGTTAAATTGACCACCAAGAATAGCCAGCCATCATACACATGATCTATCGGAATTGAACCCCAAAGATCTAAACAATTTAAACAGACCCATAACAGGCCCCAAAATTAAAGCAAGAATAGATTCTCCACAAGCTAACACCAATTTCTGCAAACTTTACTTTTCTTTTTCTTTCTTTCTTTCTTCCTCTCTCTCTCTCTCTCTCTCTCTCTCTCTCTCTCTCTCTCTTTCTTTCTTTCTTTCTTTGAGACAGAGTCTTACTGTATCTCTGACTGACCTACTACTGTATAGACCAGACTGGCCTTGAACTCACAGAACTATGCCTGCCTCTATCTCTTGAGTACTGGAATTAAAAGCGTGTACCACCACATCCAACTAATTTCTAGAAACTTTAAAAACATAATACCAAGACTTCTCAAACTTTTCTATGAAATAAAAAGGAAATGATTCCCACTAAATTCATTCAATGAAACAAGTATTCCCCTCGTGCCAAACACCAGATCAAGTTCCAACAAAGAAATAAAACTATGGATCAATTTTTTTTGATGAACATAGATCTAAAAACTCTCAACAAAATATTTGCAAAATGAATTCAAGAGTACATTAAGAATAGCATCAATTTGGATAAGTGAACTGCATCCCAGAGATGCAAGTTTGATTCAACAGATACAGATCAGTAAATGTAATACACCAAATAAATAGACTTAGGATAAATCAGATGATCATCTTAATAGATGCAGAAAAGGCATTTGATAAAGTTCAAGCTTCCTTATAATAAAATTTCAGAGAAATTAGGACTAGATGGAACATGCCCCTATAGAATGAAGACTATATATGATAGACTTATGGTCACATTATGCTAAATAGAAAAAAATTGAGCTTTTACGCTAGAATTAGAATAAAACACACATGTCCTTCTCTCTCTTACTCAATATAGTGTCTGACATATTAGCTAGAGCAATAGAAAGATAGAAAAGGGATATCTGTAGGAAAGTAGTTTAATCATCTTTGCTTGTGGATGACAAGATTCTATACTTATTAGATTCTACAGACTCCATCAAAAACATTTAAATCTAATAAATACTTTTGGGAAAATTTTGGAATACAAAATCAACATACAATAACCAACAGTTTTTTTGTATGTCAATAATAAGTTTACTAAGAGAGAAGTTAGAAAAAACAAGCCTCACAGTCATTTAAAAAAAAAAAAAACTTAGAATAAACCTAACCATGAAGGTTAAGACCTCTACAATAAAAGCAGTAAGATCCTGAATAGAGAAATGGAAAGAGACCCTGGACATTAAAAAGATCTGCTGTACTCCTGGATTCTCACAAACAATATTGTGAAAATGACTGTATTACCAGAAATAATCTGAAGATTCAATACATTCTCCATCAAATTTCCAATGAAACTATTCACAAAATTAGAGGAAACAGGCCTAAAGCCCAGATGGAAAGAAAAAGACAGAAATAGGCGAGGAATCTCAAACAGGATGAACACTGATGAAGATAATGCAATACTTGATCTCAAAGTATGCTGTAGAGCCCTAGTGACAAAAACAGCATGGTGCTGGCACACAAATGGACATGGAAGTCTATGGAACATAATGGAAGGCACAGAAATAAACGCACTTAGTGTCAGAAGTACACACAGAGAAAACCTATTCATTAAATGATGATGGCAACATTAGATAGCCAGTTGGAGGAGAGTGAAATTAAATGTATAGCTCTCATTCTGCACAAACATCAATTTAAAATGGATCACAGATCTCAATTTACAATGCAAAACATTGAAACTAGTTGAGAAAAGCGAAACAACAACTCCAAGATGTAGGCATAGACAGCGTCCCTCAGAATAGGGCCTCAAGATGTAGGCATAGACAGCGTCCCTCAGAATAGGGCCTCAAGAATTGACAAATGGGATCACACAGAACTTAAAGGTTTCTTTCTAGACAGCAAAGAAGCCAGCCAAAAAGTGACCATATGACCTAAGAATGGAAGAATAACAATACTTCAGATAAGAGGGTAATAACTAAAATGTATAAAGAACTGTAACACTTAAAGACCAAACTAATGAAGCTGTCTATTCCTAAATGGACGAATGATCTGAGCACATAGTTCTCAAAAGATGAAACACAAATGCCAGTAAATATTTTTAAAGTGCTCTAAAAACTGACAACTGAAATGTAAGCCAAAATAACCTTTCCATTAAGAGCTTTTATGGCATGTATCAATTCAAAATATACAGGCAACGCTGCCCAGTGTTCTACATGCATCTGGGCAGTGAAATTTCTTTAATCTGTACTAGGTAGATACTATTATCATTCCCGTTTTGGTGTTGAGTTTGGCAGTAATAAAATTTGAGTTGGTCTGGATGTCATCTGGACCGCTTGTAATTTTCAGAACGAGAATTTTTGTCAATGAAACCTGACCTCAGGATTAGCTCACTTTACCACCATACTGTGCTGTCTTTCCATTTACATATGCAGAGACACTAGCAAAGATCTGTGCCACAAAGATATGTGTTCCCAAAGTATTTATCCTAGGAAATGTTTGTATAGTCTGTAAAGGTATAATTTACCTGAAGTAAGGTGTACAACTCTCAAGTGTTTATCCCAGTGACTAGGTCTAATAAATATTCCCATGATCAAGTTCTTGGATATTTCAGTGCTCCCACAGACTCCTTTATGTCTCTTCTTTAGCAGGGATCACCCAGAGGCAATGTATCCAACTTCCATTGACACAGATCAATTTGACCTATTAAAGAACTTTATATAGTTTTGTTTGGGGACAGAGTTTCACTGTGTAGCCTTGGCTGTCCTGGAACTCACTCTGTAGACCAGGCTGGCCTCGAACTCACAGAGCTCTGACTGCCTCTGCCTCCCAAGTGCTAAGATTAAAGGTGTGTACCACCACCACCTCACTTATAGTTTAAATAACTATTCTATTATAACAGGTTTTTTTTTCATTAAAGTTGGTTTTTTGGGGGAAAAAAGTGTTTTACATCTTTAGATATAAGGGAAGTACAAGTTAAAACTACTTTAACATTCCATAGAGCCACAGTCAGAATGGCTGTTATCAAGAATACAAATGACACCAAATGGTGGCAAGATGACGGGGGAAAAAAAAGTTCTTATTTGCTGCAGGTGAGAGTATAAACTAGGGCACGCATTATGAAATGCAGTATGGAAGTTTCTTAATAAACCCAAGACAGAACAATCATATGACCCTGCCATACCACCTTTGGAAATATGCTCAGAGGTTTCTGTACCCAACCACAGAGATACTTGCAGATCATTATATTTTTTTTTTGTTATGAACTTTTATTTTTATTCATTTTCTCCAAAAAGCTGGTTGCACTACTATTTTGGGTCAAACAGTTCCTTAACATTCTAAATGATTTCTGTGTTCTTGCGGGATGCTCTCTGTCACAACTGAAAGCTACGTAAATCCATTTTCCATCTCTTATTTTTTTTTATTTAAGTAAACATTCTCTACCAGAAAAAGTCTGCTTTTCACTCACTCAAAACAGAAAACTTGACGGACGGTGGTGGCGCACACTTTTAATCCCAGAACTGGGGAGGCAGAAGCAGGCAGATCTCTGAGTTCAAGGCCAGATTTCCAGAAGAATAGCTGGAAAGAGAGAGCAGGAGGGCAGAGCTTGCTTCTTCTTTTTTTTTTTTACCTCTATGACTATCCATTTTATTTTTTTATTTATTTTATTTATTTATTAAAGATTTCTGCCCCGCCACCACCTCCCATTTCCCTCCCCCGATCAAGTCCCCCTCCCTCATCAGCTCGAAGAGCCATCAGGGTTCCCTGACCTGTGGGACGTCCAAGGACCGCCCACCTCCATCCAGGACAGATCCACTCTTGAAGCCTCTGTGTCATACGCAAGACTGAAAACTCTGTCTAGGGTTACGCAAGGTCAGGAACTTTCTTCATGCCCTTTCCCCTCTCATCCTGCACACCTTCCCTGAAATTGTGAGGTTGAGAATAGAGAGGGCCAGCAATGAACAATGAGTGGCAAAGATGAAGGGCATTTAAAAAGTGAATTCATATATAAGGAGATTAAGATGGTTTCTGGGGAAAAGTGGAGCAGCGTGTGCTCAAGCCATGAGCAAAGGGATAATGTCTGCAAACACAAGCCCTGTAGAATGTTACCCAGTGGCTCGTGCTTTAGAGCTGAGTCCTCCTGAATGTCTTTTGAGGTTCTAATGGAACGTCACTAAGTCATCTTTTGCAGATGGGTAAAAATATTTCCACCCTGCTCTGGCTTGCTTTGAAGTAAACGATCCAACACAGGCTTCACCATATTTGAAGATGCACCGGGATAGTAGCAGGCAAATAAATTTAAGAGTTCTCCTCTAGGTTCTTGCCTTTCATTTGGAAAATCTTAGAGTAATATTAGGATGCCCCCATTCTGAGATTTAAAACACGTGAATTCATTTGCTAAGGCTCATCATATCCTCCCTTCATATTAACAGGAAGCAGGACTCAGAACCTCTGATCCCTCTGATCTTATTATGACCACCGAAGAAAACCTGGGAAAACAGTGCTTCACCCTGCAGCTGCTGGGCCATGTATTTTATCCTGAAAACACTGACAGCCCATTCTGTTAACCTTTTCAGTTGCTGTACATTGAAGTCGCAGTGCTAGTGATGGTCAGATGTGGCTTCCTCTGAAGGATCTTGTCCCTAAACCTCTCTGTTACATCATCTTGGCCATGTCAGTTTTGTACCTGCATCAGCACCATCTTTTCCTGCCCACAAAGTCTGTAATCTCTTACACTCTCATTCTCCCTCTCCCCCCCCCACAAACACACACACACACACAATACCATAAAATGACTAATATATTTATTTTTGATCTATCTGCGAGCGTGTGTGTGTGTGTGTGTGTGTGTGTGTGTGTGTGTGTGTGTGGTGAGTCGTAGTGGCTTTTGGAATATTAAATAGGCAAAAGATAACTCATCTAATTCTCCCATTTAAAATACTACCTCAAAATACATAAAGTCATTGGAACTTGATTGGGATACAGGATTGAGGGGGAGGCTCAGCTATGAATCTAGAGTGCGGTCTCACTGCTAAATGAATACTTGCACTTTGACACACTGTCAACTCAACTGGTCCCCTGAAACAAAAGTGATCACAGGAGTTAGCAAATGCTTACTGTGTTAAGAGGTGATACTATAAAGATCCACTGTTTTGAGCTTTTCATTGGATGTAGGCTTGCAATACATAGGTGCATGTTTGTGCATAGATGTACATATACAACACATGTGTGTGTATATGTCATATAGACATATGCTTCACTTTTAAACTTATCAGGCTAATGAACTATACTAATTCTTTGTATGAGGGCTGCAGAGTAAATGGGAGTGTGGGTACATGAGGGTGAATACTGTAGTGTGGCATACATGGGGTGTGTGCACATGAGCATAGAGGCACAACAAGTGCATGAGCAGGTAGAGCCCAGGGCAAGCTTCAAATGAATTCCTTCACTAGTCTATGCCTATTCCCTGAAGACACAGTCTCTAACTGAACTGGAAACTGGCTATTTTTGTTAGTCTGTCTGATTAGCAAGCTTATGATATTGACCCCACCCCCCAGCACAGGCCTGATGCCTTTTTATGTAGGCACTGGGTAATTAAACTTGAGGCCATCTGACTCATATGACAAGCACTCTTAGCCATCATTCCATCTCCCAGCCTACATAAAACTTTTTAATGTTAAGCCATTTGTAACGGGGTAAACGAATGCAGACAGATTGTAAAAATATATACACAGCTTTAATGGAGAAAATAGACTTACAGAACCACCGTTCCCGCGGAGACCAGGAAAGCAGAAGCAGCGGCTGAGAGCATGCTCGCCAAATTTATAGGCAAACATTAGCCCGAGGTGAACACGCCCCCTAAGGGGCGGGACTTATCCCTACATCTCCCCTTTTTGTCTAAATAAGACAGAACTAAACCAAATACAACTATATACAATAATAACAA
>NC_022015.1:56192611-56197408 GCF_000317375.1 Microtus ochrogaster | reverse complement strand
AGGGTACTTGCAGGTCAAATCACAGCCATCTAGCTCCCTGGTTCGGGAAGGGGAATGAACAAAGGGTGCGAACAGATGAGTGCTGGACAGGACTGTTTCTTATACATATTAAACAATGCCCAACCCCTTTCATTCTTGTAAAAAAGAGAGGTAATTCAAACTACCTCAGACTTTCGATGTGTTATTAGATTGGCAAAACTCCAAATGTATGGTAAAATAAAATCAAACCAAATGTATTTGGCAGAGACTCAGAGAAACGAGGGTTCACAAGCTTTCCCAATAACAGGAGAAGCTGGCACGTGCCCATGGAGACCAAGGGCAGTATGTGCTAAGGGCACAGGTTCCGGCTCAGCAACACAGCCCACAGATGTGCTGGTTGTTGGAGGTAAAGAGTCATTGTCTACAGGAGGACTTACCCCACCCAGCCAGTCTCAGAGAGCCAAAATTTGAGAACAAGCCAAATCTTTATCAAGCAAGAGCTATTCGATAAGTTCTAGATTTTGATCTTAGAAATTAATGAAATAAAATATGATGTAGGTATTAAAATGAATGAAAAGTTCTTGAGGCTCTGATTGCAAAGGTTTCCACCGTATGGTTAAATGGGGGAAAGCAAGCTGTCGGGGGATGTGGATTGGCTGGCATCAGTATAAAAAGGAGAAATAAATCCTCGTATGTATAAAAGCCCTCCAGGGGGAGTCACGGTAGATTAATAACCATGGTTACCATTCAAAAGCCAACTTTGCTTTTTGAGGTATGGGAATATATTACCTATTCAAAAATTAAACAGATAAATACTTGTTTTGCAAAATTTTCTGCATTGATTTACTTCTTTGCCATCAGCATTTTTCATTTCTATCATAAGAAAAAAATGGTTTATATTTGAGGGAGAAAAAGAAATATTCGAGTTCAGGTTTTGAAGTTAGACTAAGTGCCTGTAAATCCTGTTTCTACTTTGAGTAGCTGTGTGGCCATGGGGAGGACACTGAACCCCTGAAGCCTCACTTCTAAAGTCTAAGGTATCTGAACCTAGTGGATTGTTGTGAGGATGTAAAATTCTGGGCCCGGACTCAGCCCTCAATGGACATCACTTACTGCCTGCCCCTCCCAGAGTTCTCTGGCGAGGACTATACAAGATAAGGTACCAAGGTACTCATGAATATTCATGAGCTCCTGCTTCTCCAGTCTCTGGATTGCCCACCTAATGAGAAGCCTCATTGATGGCCAATGTTCCCTGTCTGCTCAACAAACTCTCACAAATATCTTTCTTGACAGTATGTCATCATAAAAGAAAGAAAACCTGGAGGCTATAAATAATGATAAACGACCCCTGTTCACCCACCTCACACTGCTGCGCTCCCTATTGTAAACCTCCAGCTCCTGAAGTGGAAGGCAGTGGAGTTATCATCATGGTCAGATCTTAGCAGGAATTAACAGCCCTACCCTGAAATCAAAGACTTCCAAGTGACTGCAATTCAGACGGCATATGAAATGCGCATGTCCGTGCTTCAACTTCTCCTCCCCTACTTACATTAGAAGTGGAGTTGAATCGAGAAATAATTACTCACGAGTCATCCACCATTAATTAATACAGCCAAGAATTACTAGGGACCTGTTTATGTTTGTCTCTGTGCCCAGGAGGAAGAAAGATGAATCAACGTTATGACAGCTTTAAAAGCTGAACGACATAAAGAGAAATCCACGTGAAAATAAACATTAATTCCAGGCTTTTTCATTTAGAATACTCCTATGTAAAAGATGATTATAGTAATAGTTTACATAATAAAGGGGAGATGAGGAAGGAAAGCCTACTTGTAAAGAGTGAATTTCAAAACTCTTTGAAATGCACATTGCATTCTTCATAAATAATGCATGCTGTTGTTAATCACTCTTATCTTCAGTATAGGACATCAAGAATGTTTACTATGCAGTACTTCATAAACATAGTTTAATTAACATTTGCAGATATAAATCTCCCTTTCAAATAAGATAATCTATAATTGAAGTCTCATTAGAGCCTGGGGGAAGGGCTTTGGGGAGGCACAAGGCGCGATATATGCACGGCGTGATATAGGCACAGACCTCGTTCATCTCAGAACCCTTCCCCACCAGGGCCATTCTCCTGCTCTGCAGGCAATGCAGTCAGGGCTCAGGCAGAGCACACCCAAGTCTTCCTCCTCTGTAAACAACCACAGCCCAGGGCTTCTTCCTACAGAGCACACACCTTTCGCCCCTTTGCCCTGGCTCTTCATTTCCCCTTGTCCTTTGAAATAGGCATTAAAGAGACTACAGGCTGAGGCCGGACATAATCGCAGCTATGGCACAAACACCAGTTCCTGAGTGCAGCAGAGCCTCTCTTTTGCCATGGCCTCCTCAGGTAGAGAGTTGGATAAAGAGTTCAAACTTGGAGTTAGAGGGATGGCTCAGTGGTAAAGAGCATAGACTGATCTTCCAGAGGACCTGGACTTGATTCCCAACACCCACGTGGCAGCCTACCATCCAAAAGAGATTTAATATGATCCTCTGGCCTCTGTAGGCACCAGGCATATATGTGGTACACAGACATACAGGAGGCAAAAACCCCATAGACATAAACTAGATAATTGCAATCATTTTTATAAAGAAGTCAAGCTCTTCCAAGGAGGAGCTAGTGGTTGGAGGAGAGCATCTACTCGTCAGGCATTGTGAATGACCACTCCGTCTATGGTCTCTGATGATAGCAGCGGATCATTGTTCCCCGCCCCAGGCTCACCTGACAGCCTTCGGGAATCTCTTCCCTCAGTCACCCCTTGGTTCTTCCGACAAGGTTGTTTCAAGTGAAGTTTGGTTGTCCGTTTTACGTCCTCACTAATCTTTCATGTGGACACCAATTAAGTTGGAAATCCTACTTTAGTGACTTGAAGGAGTTTCTAGATTGTCCTTGCCAGTCTATGCATTGTTCTGCTAGATTTCTGTACCTTCCTCCTGGTACTGAGGAGGGGAGTCTTTCTGACTCTGAGAAGAAAATACTAACAGGCAGGTTGAGAGGAGACATCTTAAGGGATGATGGAGTATCTCAGAGTTTCGTCTGTCTTCCCAAACTATCTGTGAGCTTTGACTGAAGACCAAGCCACATGGGGAAACTTCAGCAGGCATATGCTATAAAACTCAAGGGAAAATTCCAGCTTTCTGGCAGCAGACTGGCAGCAGACATGCGGTGAAGGCTAGTCGTTTGGATTGCATTCTGTTTTCCCCCTGGACCTGCTTCAAGGTCAATTACAGAGGCACTTCTACGGCGCAATGATTATGAAAAGCTTGAGAGAAATCTATCTTTCTGAATAGAGAAGGATGAGAAAAATCAGTACATGCTGTACACAGGATGCGGAGGAAATTCTGGTCATTTTCCTTTCTCTTTTTGTCCCTTGTTTCTCCGTGAAAGCCAACATGGAAAGCCATGCTAGTGGCTAGAAGAATGGTGACTGATGCTGTCTGGAGCCAACGGTATTTGCCCCGAAGAGAGAATAAAAAGATTTCCCAGATTCTCATCTGACTCAATACAATTCCCAGACTCACTCCAAATGTGCATGTGCAGAGCACACCATGACCTACACCAGCCTTAGAATGGGAGCAGCCACATATACTGCTTCCCAACTCTACTAGGAGAAGCACATCCAAAGAGCCAAGACTGAAAGCTGGAACCTGCTGCTCAAATGGCAGGACAGGCTCATGACCTGCTCAAGAAACAGAAAGAAACGGCTGTTTTTGAAGATTTTAATAAGACTCGGAATTTCACTGCAAATGAGGCTCTGACACAAAATGCTCTGGGTAAAAACCTTCAAAACTCAGTAAACAACGGGTGAGGCAAAGCTATTCTCAAGTAAAAGGCAATGCCAGTTCTAAGTTGACCCAATGAGAGAAGAACCAGATAAAAGCTTTAAAGCAGCTCTTGTAGTCGTTCTCATGAAATCACTGATTTAGGAGGCTGAATATACAGCAGGATGATTGTCAAAACATCTGTGAGGTTGTGGGTTCAATTCCCAGTCCTACAAAATAACAACAAAAGAAATCCACAAAGTAGAGCATGTTCCAAGGAGAATGGACAGGAGTGCTTTCTCTCCCTCTCTCTCTCTCTCTCTCTCTCTCTCTCTCTCTCTTCCCTTTTCTTTCCACCCTCTCTTTCTCTCTCCCTTCCTCTTTCTACCCTCTCCTGGATCCCCACTTCTCCCCCCTCACTTCCTGTATCTCATTGGTCAATTTCTTCCCTCTTGGAGATGAACCCATCTTGACTTTTTATTGTGTTGCTCAGTTCTCTTGGCAAACCCTTGGCAAATAAGAGACCATGTCCTATATCAGGGGCCTGACAGCTTTTCCACAAGGCAATGGTAGTGAAATGCAGGGGTTCTGAGCCATAGTTTCTTTCACAGCTGCCCAGACCTACCATGATAGTACCCAAGCAAACATGTTCCTTGCTTAAATAATCGTGCATGGCTGTGCTCCAGTAAGACTACATCTTCTAAAACATGCAGCAGGCTAAATTTGGACCACAGGTCATAGTTTGCTGAGTCCTGTTTTATGGGATAACACTTCATCCAAATCGAGAAGTGGCAAAGGACTCCTGAAAGTTCAGGATGGTGGAGTTCATGATGAAAGCAGTGAAGCCTGTAATTATGAATCAATTTTCATCTCTTTTGCCATAAATAATGTATATCGATCCAAGGTAGTGCTATGCAGAGCATTAAGCCAATGGATGAAAGTTCTGTATGCCCAAGGCACAGATGGCAGAGACACTGTGGATCAGCAGGCCAAGTTATCGCCCTCTCC
>NC_022015.1:56173162-56191345 GCF_000317375.1 Microtus ochrogaster | reverse complement strand
CATATAACAAAATTGACCTTAAAATCCATACCAATGCAAATTATTCATATCTATATCATATCCCCCTTTAAATGTAAAAGAACATTTATAAACAATATTTGGTAATACAGGCGCAGTTATTTCTCTCCAAACTGCTTCCTTCTGAATGGGGGCACTGTTATTCAGGTCTTTTATGGGATAACCTGTCTGCTAGGTTCATCTCAGTCGGCAGTTGAGCAAAGTAATTTTTTGAGGGTGTTCACAGCAACCTTTCAGGAGGGCATGGTCTATCATACCATTTTGGGATAGAAGAAGTCCACACGGTCTCATCCTCTGTGAAAACAAAAGAAGAAACTCTTTTCCAAAGCATCATATCCTTAGACCCAAATTCTGAAGTCATACCCTCATGATATCCGTTCTGGTTCCACTTGGCAGCCCATATAATGAGATGTCTCTCTGTACTTAGCTCCTTCACAGTCAAAAATTTTGAAGAAAACAGAATAATACAAAGAATCCAGACTCACTATGAATTTTCCATTTTTACATGGCTTATTTTTCTTTATTTCTCAACTATCTGTACTCTGTCTCTTTAAAGACTTTACCCTTTTTTTAAACCATTAACTTTATTCTCTATATTCTTTTTCTTCTCTCTCTCAAGGCTACGTACATTCATTCAACACTGTGATCCATTTATAGGTCTTCTATGTCTGAAATCTGTTTTATTGTGAATCTGTAATTTTTTTTACTATCCAGGAGCGTTTTCTTAAACTGTTAAGCAGTTCTTAAAAACTTAAGTTGCACCATGTACAGGTAATACGGTACCATCTGTGTCCTGCCCAGTCTAAACTTTAACTGCGCGGTTATTATGGTAATTATGGTAGGTCCTGACTGAGATCAGAACAGTTCAGCATGGATTAGCTGCTCCTGCCTCTCAGATCCATTTGGTGCCCCTGAGCTGCGCACAGTGCCAAGCACACAGCAAGTCCACATTGGAGCTGCACTCAGCAGTTTAACTCCGAGACTGAGTGTGCGGCACAGAAACTCTTTTTTCATCCAAGTTACAGCCAAATCTGACACGCAGAGCACTGCGCAGTGTGAAAACACGTCTCTGTATGGCGGCAGGAATCCGCCATGCTCTTCCGCCTGCCTAAGCCTGATTCTGCCATCTGCCCAGGTGCAGGTGGGGAGTGCTGAGCCATCAGCATGGTCTCAGAGCACTCTCCTTTCGATCCCAAGCGGGAACAGAAACACCCAGTCCCATAAAAGCCATTGAAATGCTTTAAAGCCAGAGTTCACGCTGGCAGCACAGCCCCAAGAAGCTGCACTTTAAAATGATGCAGCGTTTTTTCTGCTGCTGATGCCGAATCAGGAAATCTCTACACAGCACACCACCAACAAACAGCAAAAATCTGCGTTAAACTCTGTTTTTTTCCCAAGGGTAGTGCTATATTGAGGACACAGTGTGGTCACAGATGGTGAGTGGCTGGCTCTCAGCAGTAGCTACACGATCCTTAGTGGGAGAGTATACATATAGTACGCTTGCAAAGCTTCCATTTCTGCTACATGTCACTGTATTGCTTGATCCATAGTAGAAACACCAGGACAAACCATAAAAGCTAATGGTCATGTACAGCATATGCCATTCTGACTGTTGATAGATTTCATGGCAGTTGATACATTTTAAAGCTTATTTTAGCTGACATGTGTGCTGGAAATCAAACTTAGGTTCTGTAAGATTATCATGTATTCTTAGCTGTTGAGCCGTCCCTCCACTCCCCTCATCTCCATTGATTTTTTTTTTATTTTCGATGGGCATTAATATAAAAGCAAGAGATGCATATGATCCGTGATCTTTCTTAGAGCTCCCGACATACTTCTCTTACAGAGCCCCTTAGTCTTTGATTTTCAGTCTCTTCCTGTCCATTACTATCAGAGCTACATATCTTTACCTCCAAGATGCCTTTCCCTCCACGTGATGTGATGATGGGCCTGCTCCTGACAGCTCTGCTCAGGGGGTGGGGTCTCCCTTCACACTTTCCCTCAGTGACCCAAGTGTCACTGTAATGCAGCAGCAGCTGTCCCATTTCCCACCCACACTGATGTATTGCTCAGACTCAGCAGTGACTTGGGCCAGAATTCTTTTCTCTTTTAGTAATCAAATGTGAAATTCCCTCCCGGTGACAGGTAGGCATGAACAAAAGGTGTCATTGCAATTGTGTAACAATTTCCTCTGAGACTGGAACATTACATCCTTCAAGGAAGCTCCTTCTGCAGGAAGGGAAACAATAGCTTCAGGAAGTCCCTAAAATTGACCAGATTCACTAGGCCCCTCCCTGCCAGTGTAAGCAATAAAAGCTGAGAGTCCCTCTCAGACAAACAAAGCTGCAGAGAAGGCTGAGAGCAGACTAGCTGCTTGGGAGAGGGCTAGACCAGAGTCACTTGGAAAGGATACTCTCCAATCTGGTTAGCTGCCTGTAGGCTGTGCTCCAGGTCCCATCTTTTGTGGACTGTCACCCATGCTGGGTGATGCAGCTGTCTTTGAGTCATTTCTGATCCTGTAAGCAATTCCTCACGCATATTCCTGTAAGTAACTTCAATAAAACTCACTGGTTCACCAAGCTGGACTTGGGTAGTATCCAGACTTTGATATGTCATGAGTTCCCTATCTGGGGTGAATAGGAATATGTGTGTTACATCTCCAGAGGAAAAGTTTTGTCACACACCAGCAATGAATATAGAGAATATGGAAGTACAAGATATCTGATTTGAAATGTACACATTCTACTTACACACAGCCAACAATAAGGCATTCTCCTTATCCAATGGTTGCTCTTATGCCTGCTCTGCTTGCTTTAGTAGACACCTGAGTCATGGAGGAATGTCTGTTTTATAGAGGCACTTGATGTGGTTAGGTACATAGGAGTCTACTATAAACCATCTACACACGAAAATAATTTGCCAAACTTGGAATGTCTCTGTTCAGAACCCTGTGGTAACTTTTCAGAGACCCCGTGCTTTGTTTGTTCAACTCACTGATAACCTCCTGGAACTGTAATTCATAGGGCCTGAGCCCGTTGAAGAACTCTAATGTTTCATGTCGTCTTTTGAAGTCTTCTGAGTCCACCCATAAATGCATTGTAATATATATATATATATTATTGTTAAAATAGGATATGTTTTCTCTAAAAGGGGGCACAATTGTTCTTCTTTCTTGGTAAACATAAGAAGTATAAAAAACACTCAACTTTTACATTAGAATGAAACACCTGGTGTGTTAGTAACCACGGGAACTCTGAAAACTTTAAGACTAGGATCTTTGTATTCCACTTCTAACCAACAGTGTTTGTATTTCATACTAGAGTGAGTAAAAAAAATCTTCATCTCTGGTCCATCCAGTTTAGGTCACATAATGCCATCAATATATTGGGCCAATGTGATGTTCCGTAGTGTCAGGATGGTCATAGTCTCTGAAGACCATGTTAAAGTCTGGAGATAGATAGTAAGCATATAGTGCTAGCCTCTTCCTATAATGACCTGCTGCCTCCCATTCTTTCTACTGTATACCAAGGGAAAGCACTCCCTAGATCCATAAGAATAAACTATAGACCAAAGGCTATGCAGAAATTCTCCAGCAAATACACCATTTGGCTTCCCAGTTGTAGCTGAGCCAACTGCTTGGTTAAGTTTATAGCACTCTGCTTCCCCGGGAACTGTGGTGTGTTCCTCAGTGCTCATTGTCCTAGTAGCCAAGACCATATTCAGTATTTCAGATCTGTCACAACAGAATATAAAGCAAGCTCCAGCCATGCTTGTCAGAGCATTGAATCTCAAGTCAGGGTGAGTTCTCTATGTCAACAAATTCTTCTCTAACTAACATACACTCTGTGCCCCCATTCCTCCATACTCTAAGACCTCCAGCATCTATTCTTGTGCCTCCTGTTCATTTGGGCCTTCTGAATAACAGCCAGACACAGTCATTTCTTTGGCATGTGGACTATGCTTTAACCAAAAGAAGACTTTGTATGTTCTTCCTCAAGCTGAGCTGACTCCTGACTCTATCTATTGGCCTTGAATCAGTGAGAAGGATACTGACAGTAATAACTCCATCTTTGAAGACATTTAAGCCCATCATGTTAAGGCATAGAATCATTATAGTGTAACTAGGCAGGCTAGGCTGTTCTCTAGCAAATGAAGAAGTGACAAATAAACGTGAGGTGTGTTAACACCTGTAGGCCCACACCTAGGAACGTCCACAGTCTATTCTCCAAGGCTTCTCTCTTTCTGTATCAGGGCTATTTTCACACCCATTTTAGTGAAATGTATACTAATAAAACACATCCGCTATTTGATCTCCAAACACCTTGTCTTCTGTGTGTGGCTTTGTTTAGTCAGCCTACAGGTAAAAACTCAACCACCTGTGATCCTGTTGTATGTCCATGGTTATGGAGAACTATCATACTTTTCTTGCCTTCTGATAAATAAACAAGCAAATCCTATTGGAAGTCTGTTTTGTTTTTGTTTTTGTTTTTTGTTTTGGTTTTTCGAGACAGGGTTTCTCTGTGGTTTTGGAGCCTGTCCTGAAACTAGCTCTTGTAGACCAGACTGGTCTCGAACTCACAGAGATCCGCCTGCCTCTGCCTCCGAGTGCTGGGATTAAAGGCGTGCGCCACCACCACCTGGCTGGAAGTCTGTTTTTCTTGAACCACTTCAGAAACCAATTATGGGAGCCCAAGTTTCTCAGTAAACAAAATACACGCCAAAGGCCACGTATTAATATTTCTTTGAATTCAGGACAGTATGAGAATACCGGAAAACAGCGTTGGGACACAGGATGACAAACTGTCAAGGGTGACCCACTGCTACTTGGACACTAGTCCACGATGAGCTATTATGAGATTTGGCCACCGAGCAGGCTCAGCCACTCAATCTTGTTGTCTTCCTTCATCCAACCTGGTCTTTGTGCCATTACAGTGAAAAAACTGATGGGGGTGATGGCTCCAGATTGCTCAAAAAGCCTTCTTCTAGGCCTCTTTAGGATGTGCTTGGAAAACTCTGCAGCTGTGCACTTCGTCAGACCATGGAAGTGACTGTAGAAACTACATGCTCTGACTGGTTGTCCTCAGTCAGTGGCCCCAAAGGGGCTCATGAGAGGTCAGTTCACGGAGAGAGTGGTTTAGATGGAGTAATGTAACCAAATTACTGAATGACAGGTGAAACCAACGAACCTGACAAGGTACAATTATATTATGTCTCTGGAAGAGAAAAAAACAAGATGGTGTGGTCTTTGGGAGCTGGCAGGATCACAGGGCCTCAGACTTAATCGGGGTAGGGGGGTAGATTCTTAGCTTCGAGGGCTATCGAGAGGCCGTAGAAGCTCTAGAGAGCGAGGCTTAATTGGAAGAAGTAGGTTATTGGGGTAGGCTATTGAAGGGGGTGATTTGTCCCAGGATCTTTCCTCTCTTTCTGTTTGCTTTCCAGTTGCTGGAGTGTGAGCATCCTTGATCTGATACACTCCTGCCCATGACAATCTGTCTTGCTACAGGCTCCTAATGATAGCACTAAGTGACCCTGGTCTGAAACTAAGAGCAAAACAAACCTTTCTGCCTTCAAAATTGCCTCTCTTGGGTGCTTTGCCCTAGCATCGGCAAGCTAAACACACTGACTGATTCCCACTCAAACTTCTCGAGTGAGCTGTGTTTCCCTGCTCTGTGTTCCCCATTCCAGGATGGGTGAGGTGACCTTGTCTTACTCCATAGAGTATGCTGCACAGACACCAACTCTGTGCTTGTCTGTCTCCCAGATGTGCCGAATACTTCTCAAGGAGAGGTGCTATTTTATGCCACTGTGTGCGCACTCAGCAACCAGCACAGCGCTACTGTGTAATAGCGACTCAAGTGTTTGTGGAATGGGGTAAAATGAGCACAATAGGGCTGAAAATAAAGCTCCATTTTTATAACAATCCATTGTGCCCGTTAATTGAAGCATTGTGCAGTGTTTTACGCATTTTTCAATGCCAGTCTCTCGTCTCCTGCTGTTTATCAAATTGAAGTGGCATATCCAGGTGATAAAAAGAACTCCCCTTGGGCAGAGCCTAAATATAAACATTCTAAAATGTTCTTTTTGCTTGCATCTGCTCTGCTAGTCAAGTGAACTTTGCACAAATCCTCAAGTTTTGCATGCCTCCCCTTCTTTTTTCCCCCAGAGTTCATCCATCAAAGAAGCGGGGTCGAGACTGGGAAAGTTGCTCCTTGCCCTTGCTCTTCATGGAGATATAAATTGGGCCATAAGGGAAAGTCTTTTGGAAATTTGATTGCTCAGTGAGCTCATCCATTCTGTGTGCCATGTGGGTGACTCTCAGCAGCACCTGTCTTGGCTTCCGTGTGTCACTGAGACCAAAGACACTGTGCTTACAGATTTCCTCAAACCTGGTCTCAGTGGGTTGTGTTAAGAAAGACAGAAGTCTTTAGAAGGTTAAAAGTCAATAGAAGAATGAATTCCACGTAAGAAGAACACCATAACATCATCAGCTAGGCTCAAAGCAGTCACAATATCTGTCACATTGCCACCCATTTCCCCTGTGAGGAGGGAAGGTTGTCTTACCACTCATTCATGGGTTGTGGTCCAACAAGTAGCATAAGAACTACCTGGGACTTTGTTGCAATTTTATCACTGTGGTCCCTGCACCAAACCTACTGAGTCAGGACTCAGATCCTAGCCAGATTCCTGGATGGTTATATGCACATTACAGTTTGAGCAACACTGATCTGGGCCCTGACTATGGCTCACTGGTAAATAGGCATGCAGTTCTGCTCTCGCCATTCCCATCTATCACTCTGAGGACAGTAAACACTCTGAGCCACGAAGCATAAAGCCACAGTTATTCTTTGCTCTGGCAGCAATAGTTTTCTGAGGGGAAAGGAAATCACTGTGTCTCTAAGGATCTCAGGGTCGAGTCCTCCTGAGGACGGCTCTATTCGTAATTGTAATTATGCGTGGTGGATGGCCAGGTTGCTAAGATACACAGCCAGTTTAGAGTGAAGTGCTAACTCAAGATGCTACCAACCCTGAAAAGTCCCCAGTCTTCTACGGTGTGAGCTACAACTGGCTTCTCATTCATAACCATCCTCCTAAACAAAATAGTGAGAGGCAGGAGACGATGTGTTTCTGGGCTGCTTGAAGTTTCTCAGGTTACTTTTCTGTTCACAAACGCACGGACTCTGCGACCCTTGCCTCCCTTCGCCTCTGCTTTCCTCCTGATGGCTCATCGTCATGGGCTTTCCGTTCCTCCCTGCTTTTTACTACTCTCAGACTTTGGACCAATAACTTGGAGATGCTGAGATGTTATCCTGTCTTACCCGTCAGCTGACCTTCTCTTGCTTGGTTATTTTGGCTCACACTGTCCTACTGAGTGTGAAAAATGGAGTATTTGTCTAGGCAAAGCAAGGTTGACTTTTTCTGGAAAAGGAAGTTTATGTAAAATCCCCTTCATTTTTGAGCCACGAACATGAAAGCTCATCCTTACGTTTTATCAAACTATTGGTCAGCTTATTCTTTTTCACAAGAACTATTAAAAGAAAGAAAGATGTTTTCCCAACTTTTTAAGGCCCCAGTGTCCTCTGGGTGAATATTTGATTTTTTTTTTTTTTCGAGACAGGGTTTCTCTGTGCTTTTGGAGCCTATCCTGGAACTAGCTCTTGTAGACCAGGCTGGTCTCGAACTCACAGAGATCTGCCTGCCTCTGCCTCCCAAGTGCTGGGATTAAAGGCATGCGCCACCACCGCCCGGCTTGGGTGAATATTTGAATTAAGTGTTAAATACTTGCCTGTTCTCAGAATGCTGGGCTACATACTCAGGACTTCCATGTATACATGAGACTAAAAGCAGATACAAAAAGTGACCACCACTGATTACATAAAATAGCTAATTTAGCACACACACACACGGATCTCTACTCTCACCAAATGCTGTCCTAGGTTTCGGGAATAGAGACATAAAAAGAGTCAGTCTATTCTAAGAGTTCATTATTATGCTGCGTGGGAAGTTGGCAGCTGGTTGCACGCAGAGGGCTGTATGAAACAGGAGGAAGGTCAGCAGAGACAGAAGGAGTCAAGGATGGTGGGGGACGAGGAGAATGGGTGAGATTTCCAGGAGGTGGCCTGGAAGTTGAGTCAGGGAGTGACAAACTCCAGTCAGCTAACTCTAGGAGTTCAGTGCATGCACAAGTACCTCGTACAGGTCAGCACACAGGCTGATGACCCCAATTGGGGATCACACTTCCAGTGTAGCAGTCAGAAGTCTGTAAGGGCAGAGTGCCTGCTAAGTCACATAGCTGCTCCATCAGGAGCTAGGACCAGGAGCTAGAACCAGTGTGTAGATTGCTTTCTGCTAATTGTGCTCACCTGAAGGGTAGCTCTGAGACTCGGTACAGCTGCTTTACCTGAAAACCTACAGTGTAGCAAATTTTAAAATGTGTACTAGCTTCATATGAGAAACGGTGAGAAACAAAGCCTATCTTTAGAAAAAAATGTCGAAACCACAAGTGTTGGGGAAATAGACTCAAGAAAACATTAAATCCTGTGTCAGAGTAATAAAGTGAGTTTCTATTTCTTAATCCCCTAGGACTCTAATATTATCATTATTTATTTTAAAAACTGAATTCATTTGCAACATGTGTGCGTGTGGGGAGAATAATTTAAAATAAATTCCGGGAGTATTACATCTCCTAGAATGGTTGTCATCCTGGGTCACTGGCTTTAAAAACTCCAGGAAGAGATGGAACCCAATCCCATCAATAGAGTTATTTCTCATCTTCCACCAGATAAGAGGATTTTTGTATCATTAGCAAATTAATAATTTGTCAAGCCAGGCAGGCTTTGGTAGACAAAGTGAATTTCTGAATTCCTTAAGCTCCTAGCAATATATTAGAATCTGGGGCATTTCCCTGGTTCCTAGGAGTTCTGTGAACTGTGAGTGGGAAAATCCACTTGAGAGTTGCTGTGGATGAAGTCTTGGCCACGCAGGAAAGATGGAGAAATTTGAACTCTTTAGGTTTAAAAAAAACATAGGAAAAAATTAGAGGCCAGGAGAAATCCAGTTTTAAAGATACGGATACGTTGCTGATGTTCATCTTTGGGGAGAATCTTGAGTGACCCCAGAACTAAAGCTGTGTTCCCCTGCCTTCACTAGAACCTCTGTTTGCAGCTGTGCTCTTTGAGAATGGCCCTTTCCTCAGTAGTGATCTAGTGAGCAGTAAGGACTGGTCACAAAGAGACACCTGTCAGCAGATGGGTCTGCCCTAGGAGACAGAAATAGTGAGAACAAGTTGCCCAAGGGAAGACCCTTGGAGGTGAGGCGAGACTCAGAAGCTTGCTGCATAGGCTGGTGAGTCGCCATGGGGATCTTAAAGGATGGCCAGCCCACCTGGAAACACGCCAAGGGCACGAAAGTCACGGAGAAAGACCATCCATGATCAAGAGAGGGTGTTGAGGACAAACAGGGCCATTCTCAAAGACATCAATCCCAAGGGCACATCATTACAGACACTCACGCCAGGTCTACAGTTGCCGGTGCCTTGGGCAGTTGTCTGTTTAAGAGTTTAAATTTAACAAAAAAAGAATTGTTTTCTTGTGGAGACACTGGTAACTGTCAAGTTTTGTCCCGCTCCCTATGCCTCGCCTTGCTATCTAGCAGAGCTTGGAAGCATGGTGGGAAGGACAATCAGATCAGTTAAACATACAAAGAAACTTTTTTTGTTATAACTTTATTTGCTTTGTTTTTGTCAGGATAGTGAAGTATGTAGTCAGTTGCAACCCTGTTCTATAGGTTGATTCATGACTCAGCCCTGAAGACAAACAGCTCTCAAAATACCCTGTTGTCATTTGTCAGAGATGACTAGAAGTCCTTTGCTTCCCAGGCGAAGAAAACAGTGGTTGTGGCTGCTTGGAGTGCAGACACTTGGAGACAGTTACTGAAGGTGACTTGGGGCTGGGGCCTGTCTGGGAAACCAGCTCGTTAAGAAACATATCTATGTGCACAGAGGAAGCTGCAGACCAAGAAGCTCTAGAAGTCTCCTGGGATCCCCAAGCGACTACAAGAGAAGTGTGAACCCCACCTGCACTCACTGTAGGCCAATCATAGGCATCCAGGTCGCAGCACAACCAAGCCCAGACCACCACTGTTCTCTTCTGTTTATTTAGCTCCTGGGGAAACCCAGCTAGGTTTGCACAGGTCCCTCTTACCACATCTCAAGAGCGCCGACCAGAGCCTCCCTGTGTTCTGTCAGGCTGTCTCCAGGACAGCCTCCTGGAGTGACAGCTGGGACAGGCCTGGTGTTTGGAAATACTGGAGTAGGGCATCCACTCTGGCTCAATCTGGGGGGCTACTGCAGGATCGGCTTGTTGCTACCAAAGTGGAGGTGCCGCCCCGCCCCCAACCTGCTGGCCCTGGCAGTAGGACCTCATCTTGTCACCACACTGCTGGCTCGTGAGGCTGATGTCTGCCCAGCGTCCTCACATAAGAGATGACAGATGTGTGCTTTAGGGGATAACATGGAAGGAGTTTGATGGACTTTGTTTATTCTATTTTATACTGACAGTTTCACATGTGAGACCCAGCCCCTCCTTTTTTTTTCCATTTTTATTTGGTTTTGAGATTATAATTTAATTGCAGTGTTTTTTTCTTCCCTCTCCTCCCTCCAAAGCCTCCTGTAGACCCTCCCACTCTCCTTCAAATTCGTGGCCTCTTTTTACCTTAATTGTGTTTGTATGCATATATGGATTTGTATTTATGTAGCTAGATTCTGAGCTGCTTTTTTGGGAAAATACCATGGAAAGCACCTGTGGTGAGGACTAAAGTTCCTAGGAAGCTGGGGTTTAGGATGACTCGGGGGAAGGGTTTGCCTGAAGAGCAGCATGGACAGAGAGGAGGAGAAAAGGATTTCATGGAACCAGGAGATGGGAAAGGGGGAAAGGGCATCTTCTCTACAAACGACTCCCACTTTTAACCTGACTTCTTCCTAGTCCTATCACACAAATTGCCAGCCATGTCCAGGGAGGCTGTCAGAGTCCCTCCAGGTGAGAGCAGAAGCCAGTAGCCCTAGAATGGCAGGGACAGATAATAGAATGTTCTTACATGAGCCCTGTTCCCCCCCCCCCCCCACACACACACACACAAAGATGCGGGATGGTTTTGCAAGGAGATGTTTTCTGGTGAAGCAGTTTCTTGGTGTAGATAGAAATGTCCATGACCGGGCGATGGTGGCACATGGCTTTAATCCCAGCACTCGGGAGGCAGAGGCAGGCGATCTCTGTGAGTTCGAGACCAGCCTGGTCTACAGAGCTAGTTCCAGGACAGGCTCCAAAGCCACAGAGAAACCCTGTCTCGGAAAAAAAAAAAAAAAAAGAAATGTCCATGACCTCCCTAAAGACTCCAGGAGTGGGAGGCTGAGGGATACTAGGGCTGTGATTGGTTGTGTGTCTAGGACTTCCGCTGGATGATAAATCCCTGTGGTCACGAAACTTGCTTGATTCATTCTCATAACTCTCTTTATCCTCAGTCGCCCTTTGGTCCCCTTCACCAGTGTCTCCTCCAGCCCCCGGCGCAGGCAATATTCACCTGATTATATGCGTAATGAATAAATGAATAAAGAGCGCAGGAAGAAAACCCTCCCACAGAGGTCTAGCGCAGCCCGCGCCATCCTTCATTCCTGATCAACACCGGCCTCCTTCCTGGGCCTGCAGTCTCTATCTATCTGCCACGAGAGAATTAATGGTGCCATCGTCAGATCGTTCATGCTGACATTGAGAATTACAGGATGGCAGAGGAGGAAGGGACCTGAGAGGCAGAGGCCATGCCTGGGACAAAAGCAACCCTGAGGCAGATTCCGGCAAACCCTCATTCCTCTGAAATCCCAGGAAGTAGGAAATGCAAATGGCTAAGATTCTTTAGCTAGTCTCTGCCTCTTTTTTTTTTTTTTATCTCTAAGCGTACCCTAGGCTTGTATAATATGTTGAGCCTTTGGCCTACATTATCTCACTGGATCACCAGGATATTGTTTAAGTAGACATTGATCCTTTTCCATTTCTCCAAGGTCAAGTAATTGGCTTTGAGCCATTCAGCTAGCCAAGTGCAGCCAGGTTCAAAATAGCCTACTGAGTCGAGGTTAAATGTGATATTTCCCACCTCATCGGAAGTTTGCCATACAATGTGATATTTTCTACCTGGAAGACAGCTTGCTGCCCTCATGTACTCCTAAGAGACAGGAAGATAGCAAGTGTTTCCCTGCCAAGAAACTCTCTATGGCTTCACCAAGCCCAGGGTGGTGTGTGCAGGTTCTAGACTGAAGTTCGGCCAGCTCTTCTCATCTGCTGAGCCGGGGTGGTCTTGAGGGAGAAAATACACATCATTTTCTGTGGCCGCTCTGTCTCCTTACCTCACAGGTGCCATCCTAGAAGTCTTTGGGATACCAGAAGCCACATGTCTGGAATGACTGACAGAGTCAAGTCCCGGGAAATTAAACGCTTTTACAGGACTAAAGTTTTAGAATACAATTCTACAGGGCTAAAGGCATTATCAAGCTATAACAGGGCCATTTGCTGGGTACTCTTAAGGGGAGTCTGTATTTCTCTGCTCTGCTGGGCACTGTTTGGTTTTTCTTGGCTTGTGCCCTCCACCCCCACCCCATTGTGATGTCTGCTTCTGTCCTTACATCATTTCCAGACTCTATCCACCTCCTGTCTTCCATTCTAAGGGCTGTGCTGACCACAGTGGGTCTACTAGACATTCCGGGATAACTTCTCCATCTCAGGGCTGGATTCAGTCACTTCTGCAAAGGCCTTTGTTATTCATATTACTCTTAAGACTCCCAGGCGCCAGCCATAGAATGTGGACATATTAGTGTTAATCCCAACAGGCAAGAATAAGACCACTACCATGGTTTGTAAATTACTTACATGTGATCAAGAAAATCCTGTGTAGTTGAGAAAACCAACCTTGTTTTTGAAGTTGTTATGCCCAGATCCACAGAGTCCCCCCCAAAACCAACAAGGAGACCAAGTCCCATATGTTAAAGCAAAGAGTCTGATGATAATATGCACCTTCCTTTCATACTTCCACTTTTTAAAGCCCCCCCAAATGATGAATTACCCAAAATACTCTATGATTCAGCCTATGTTATGTTGGCATAAAGAGAACTTGAAATGAAATTGTTGATTTGCACAAAATTAAAGCAGTCCCTTTTTGTTCACTTTGAGTTAGGGGACCACTGTTGGCTTTCTGAGTATCCTGCAGATACACCTCAGGTGGCCAAAAGTTCCTGGAATATAGAACATGACACCCCCAACACATATATAGTGTGGTATAATAAATATATAATGTGATTTTTATATGTCTATTATATATGTTGTACTCATTGTATATAATAAGATGTCATCTTGTTGAACACTTAAATCCTACACAGGGGAATGAATTATTCATCTAAAATATGCTTTTATCTGACCATCTTCATTTTTGTTTTGCTACTGCATATGAAAGTATCTTCACTGAGGGTCTGAAAAGGTTGTAGAACTAGAGGCTATGTTTTTACATGGTATTGCCCAGAACTGAAAGGGATGGGTCAGGACATTAGATGCTAATTTTTATTACTGAAGATTTGAACGCCCTTGGGATGTATGAGTCAATAGTTATCTATGCTGTATATCTTCCAAAACTAGACAGCAGTGAAAGACAGTTAGAAAAATGATAGATTTAGGACTGGAGAGAGAGAGAGTATGTATTGCTCTTGCAAAAGACCTGAGTTTGGCTCCTAGTACCCTCTTTATGTGGGTACTAGGCTCAAAACCACCTGTAATCCCAGATCCAGGGAATTTGACACCTTCTTCTAGCATCCTTGAGTATCTTTATACATGTGGACTGGTGTGTGATATTTTGTTTGTGTTCTGACGAAGTGAGAACTGTACCTGGCAAGGTCACCATATGGATGACTGCCTTTCCATTCCTTCCCCAAATCCTCTGAATGAGTTTGGGATTTTTCATATGCAGCCTCTCTACAACCATCTCCAGCTGCCACAAAAACTCCAAAGATACCTGGGTGGGCTCCAGACACCACCAGGCTTACCTACCCTAGACCTGCTGGCTCTACCTTCATTTAATTGATCCATTTTTAAAGCATGCATTATGTAATCATACAGAGACCTAAGTTTATCAAAATAGTATTTCCCAATTTTTACCATGGGAAAAAACTCTTTCTTTTAATTTATTCCTCCCCTTAAGAATTCTCAATTTTCTCACCAAATCTGATGCTCCTGCTGCTGAAGATGTGAGACTGCCTGCTTCTGCCTAAAACAGCTAAGGCCTGATTGGATTTCAATGCAGCTACCTAGTTTGGCAGGAGCCTGAGAAGGGGAACCAAAGCCCACCAGGAGAGAAGCAAGGAAAACCTAACTAGTAGGGTAGTGACTCCAACTGTGTGTAGTTCTGGCCTACGCTGGTGGCTGCAATGCCACAGGCAAACGTTTTTGTGAATTCACACCCCAAAAGTTGGGTGCCAGATGTAACATCTAGTTGGTCTTAATAATAAAAACACAGAGTTAGATATAGGTATTAATGCTGAAAATAAGAGAAGCAGAAAGCCCAGCGACTAGAGATTTTTTTTTACCTTTACCAATGCTCAGAGGGATGATCCTGAACTCAGACTGCATCTCCAGACTCCATCTCCATCTGTCTTCACCAAACCTCAGACTGCCCTCAGCTTCTGTCTCTTTCTGTCTTATATTCCTCTCTCCACCCATCCATATCACTTCTGTCTCCACCTCCATAGTGCTGGGATAAAAGACATATGACCCCAAGTGCTGGGATCACATTTGTGTGAGCCCTGTTTTTCTTTTAGACAGATTCAATCTTGTGTAGACCAGGGTGGCCTTAAATTTACAGAGATCCCTCTACCTCTGTCTCCTGAGTCCTGGGATTAAAGGTGTGTGCCACAACTCCCGGGCTCTAGTGGTTTAGCCCTGCACTTTTATCTTCAGCCAAGCTTTATTTGTTAAAACATAAACAAAATATCACTACAATCATTTCTTACATTTATTTGGAATTTGCTTGCTTGCACTTCCTGCTTACTCAGGTAATAGTACTTCCTTCTCAGATATCTGATGGAGTTGAAGACGAGATAGTTAGAGTGTTCCTTGTTAACAAATTGAGAAAAGAAACACACAAAAGAGGTGTAAATTGTATAATGTTGAAAGACATAAAAGATAGTTTTGGGTTGGTAATACAAGTTAAGATAGAAAGTAAATTAGGTACAACATTTTTGACTCACCAAGACAGCATAGATAATGAAAAATTTTCTCTGAATTTGTTAAATGCAAATGGACTAGACATTGTTAAAATGATTACTTCCTGCATATAATTTTATATAGTTATTATACTTATTGTATATAGTTTTTCTATGTTAGTTGAAACCTTCACTTTTCATCTAGACAAAAAGGGGGAAATGTTGTGTCTTGTTTGTGTTTTGACAAATAAAGCTTGCCTGGAGATCAGAGGGCAGTGCTAGCCATAGAAGTTGAGCAGTGGTAGCACATACCTTTAACTCCAGCACTCGTGGCTCATGCCTTTAATCCCAGCACTCATGGCTCATGCCTTTAATCCCAGAATTTAGGAGGTGGAGACATCAAGTGAAAAGGTGGGGTGTAGACAGGTGTTCAGTCCTTCTTTGGACTTAAAAACAAGACAGGAAAGAAGCAACTGGTGACTGTTGTTCTCTTATCTTCCAGGTTTTTACCCTACTATCTGACTCCTGCTTTTTACTGGTTAAGATTAAATAAGTTAACACTTCAATGAATATGCACACACACATACACAGATGCAAATGCACTTGCACATGCACACACACACTTAAAAAACTTTATCCAGGAGGTAATGGTGCACTCTTTTAATCCCAACACTTGGGAGGCAGAGGCAAGCAAAACTCTGAGTTCTAGGCCAGCCTAGTCTACAAAACAAGTTCCAGGATGTCCAGGACTACACAGAGAAACCGTGTCTCATCTTAAAAAAATAAAAATAAAAAATGAAAACAAACAAAAGCTATATAAAAACTATAAAAAATGAAAAATGACAGATTGCTTTTGAATGTTCAGGTAAAATTTTGGACATACCCTAAGTATGGGAACAAAGTGCAACATGACCTCAAGTTCCCGCCCTCACCCCCTGTTTCAGTTAGTAATATTCTGTCAGGATGAAATATGGGATTTTAAAAATGGGGAACATTTCACTTTAAAAGATGGAGTTGTGGGGTATTGAGGAATACATAGTAGCTTCCTGTTGTCACATCCATGATTCGACCCTGAAGTGAGTAAAAGTGTATACTAGTCAATATTCAGTAGTCAATAGCAATTATATTCCATAGTCTACCTTTGTGGGATCAATAGGTGATGTCCCAATCCTATTGACTGATCCTGATTCATCTGTCAAGAAGTCTAGGTAGAAGTTGCTTATGTACAGGGTTGCCATGATAGGGACTAGCTGGAGTGTTGGGGCAGGTGGGTGTGAAAGGGATCTTTGCCTCAGTCATATGTGCATGGGGCAAAGTCTTCACTGACCATACTCTCTCCTGTCCATGGGGCTGTATTTTCCACATGCACTGGTCTCTGGCTTCTATTCATCTCCAGAGCCCCAGACATGCTGCATCACAGCTTGCTCAAGCATCACATCCCACTGTCAGTGCAGAGGTGGCCATGGTGTCATGACCAACTCCTTCTGCATTCCTATATTCACTTGACAGTAAGTGTTCCTGTGTGCAGAAAATGGAGTCAAGAAGCTAAGATAATAACAGTTCAATGGGGTAAAGTCTTACCTAAAGGGTCTCACAGTCTGGCAGTACCATCTCTAAATGGTTTATTTCTATATTCCCATTGAAGTAATGAGCTTCAAATAAATATGGAGATGATTCTGGAGACCATTCAGGCTGCCAGTAAGTGAAGGGAATAGAGTTGCTGGGAGCACACCAGAGAATTCTGAACTATATGCTACTATGGCCATACTGCTTGTGTTGCTCTGCAAATTAAAACCATGTAGGGAGAAATCTTTCATTCTTCTAGTTTTTGTATGTTTTGTTTTGATTTTTGAGATAGGATTTCTCTTTGTACCTTTGACTGTCCTGGAACTCTGTAGACCAGGCTGGCCTCAAATTCACAGAGATCTGCATGTTTCTGCCTCATGAGTACTGGGATTAAAAACATGATCCACTACTCATTCTTCTATTTCAAAGTGACACAAATGTGTTCATTCTCTAATTTTTGAAAAGCTTAATGCTTGCCACAAAAAAAATATTTTCATCATTTCTTCATTTTTAGATTAATGTTCAGAGGCATCAGCATGTGAAATTGGTCTTTTCAGCTGCTCAAAGTTTTGCCCAACCTTTACAAATTCATTGGAGGCCTGGTGTCAAGATAAAGCATAGTTTCACACGTCATTGCTTTATTCACATTCTAGATTTCATTTTACTTCTCCCCATCAAGAAATCATAAAATAAGTAATATGCCCTTGGAATGGCATTGAGGAATCTGAGGCCATGGCCTGAATCATTGTGGCTCTAAAAGCAATTCCAATGTGTAGGTAACAGACACAAGGACAACTTGACTTTTCAATTATCTGGAAGACTATGAAATTCCTCTGTAAATTATAATAGGTAATTAAAATATTCAGATATATGTTTGAATCCCTACAAAATATGTAACAGTGAATGAAATGTTTTCATACCTCTGATATCGTGTTCATATTCAGCTTTATCTCAAAGCATAATGTGCCATGGGCTGCCTGAGTATGAACATTGGTTGTGATTTCTTCAATGTCCTCTGTATTTCATACATCATTGCTCGTTTAATTTCAGGACATGAGCTTTTATGGTTCAGTTTAGGGTTTACACATCCATTCTAAGTGGTGATGGGACAGAGCACTTAGGTAACCAGTGGTCCTTAGTATTCTTCACTAGTATCTTAGTAGGGGTTTTATTGCTGGGAAGAGACACCATGACTATGGCAACTCTTTTTTTTTATTTTATTTTTTTATTTTATTTTTTTTATTTATTAAGGATTTCTGCCTCCTCCCTGCTACTGCATCCCATTTCCCTCCCCCTCCCCCGATCAAGTCCCTCTCCCTCATCAGCTTGAAGAGCAATCAGGGTTCCCTGACCTGTGGGAAGTCCAAGGA
>NC_022015.1:56164566-56172857 GCF_000317375.1 Microtus ochrogaster | reverse complement strand
AGAAATCTCAAGGTCCAAATCAGGAGCAGAAGGAGAGGGAGCACGAGCAAGGAACTCAGGACTGCGAGGGGTACACCCACACACTGAGACAATGAGGATGTTCTATCCGGAATTCACCAAGGCCAGCTGGCCTGGGTCTGAAAAAAGCATGGGATAAAACCGGACTTGCTGACTATGGCAACTTTTATAAAGGAAAACATTTAACTGGGGCTGGCTTACAGTTTCAAAGGGTTAGTCCATTATCGTCATAGTGGGAACCATGGCAGCATGCAGGCAGACATGGTGTTGGAGCAGGAGATGAGAGTTGTACATTTGGACCCACAGGCAGCAGGAAGACCATGACACACTGGCCAGGCTTGAGCATCTGAGACCTCAAAGCCCATTCCCAGTGACACACTTTCTCCAACAAAGGCACACCTACTCCAGCAAAGCCACACCTTCTAAAAGTGCCACTCCCTTTGAGCTTATGAAGTCATTTTCTTTCAAACCTTCACAACTAGCTTCTTCCTGTGTTCCACTTCAGACACTTCCTGTTGTTCTTGGAGGGGAGAAACCACAGGGCTTGCTACGGCCAATGAGTTTCTAGGAAAAGCATATGCTTCTAGGTCAGCATTTAAGCCATGGTATGAGATCACAGAAGTTCTCTTTCCTTTTACTGGGCTAGCTAGGAAACTTCTAGACAACTCCTGCTCTGTCAGCATAGATTGTGGAGTTGAAGATGATCCAGAGCATCAAAAAAAGGTAAAATCCTATACTATTAGCCACTGACACACTTGCCCTATAATATACAAGACTGTTACCAAGTAGAATACACCGTCTGTCTTAGAGAAAGCACTCAAACCCCTAAGTGTGTCGCCTTTTCTCCTGACATACTTTAATTTCCCTTTTGGTTGGTCATGTAACATCACACCAATGTCAGTGGCAAGCTTTTACACAAGTGTGAATAATCCTATTTTTATACACATTTGAATATCTCTCATCAAGAGTCGATTGAGGTCAGAATCATTTTACATTGTTTTAACTCATGCCTCAGTTTCTCATCAGTGGTCAGGGGGGAAGATGAAAAGTGTATAGAGGAGGGTAAAAGTAGTACCTGGGACCTCTGGTGGCTCAGATGGACACTGAGAGTCTACCATGTGCTGTCCTTTTGTCTTTTTCCAAAAGATAAAATTCTATCCTAAGAAACAACCTTGTAATTTGAAATGAACTCTGAGGTCTTAATGATGGTTTCAACACTCAAATCCTTAATCTTTGTTTTAGTTAGGGTTTCTATTGTTGCAAAGAGAAACCATGACCACAGCAACTTTTATGAAGGAAAAATATTTGATGGGGTGGCTTACCTTTTCAGAAATTTAGTCCGTTATCTTCATGGTATATCCTGGTGGCATGCAGGCAGACATGGTTCTGGAGACAGAGCTGAGAGTCCTACATCTCGACTTGTAGGCAACAGGAAGTGGTCTGTATCACTAAGAGTAGTTTGAATATAGGGGACCTCAAATCCAACCCCCACCATAACACACTAAATCCAACAAGGCCACACTTATCCACACTTCTCATAGCACCACTCCCTTTGGGGGCCATTTTCTTTCAAATCACCACAATCTCCTATTTCACAAACATTCTAAGGGAACAAATGTCACGAGTTAGGGAAAAGTAGGATAGTGAACTCACATAGACCTGGGGTCAAGTTCTAGTGCTCTATTGATCAGCTGTAAGAGTTGGAAGAAGCAGCTTCCTTCTTCTATCCTTGCTCCAACTACTGTAGAAGTAGGCTAGCATCTCTTTTTGTGATAATTCAATCAAGTACTGCCCACACCCTGCTTAGTGCTGCTTAGTGCACGGGAGGGTGTTTGGCACACTTGCAGGTGTTCAGTAAATGATGGGACTTTTTTTTTTTTTATAATTACTACTACTTGAGAAATTGGTGAAATGTAAGCACCTCGAAGGGAGAAAAAGTCCTTGTGAAAACAAGCAAGACCAGCATTTGCTTGACTCTCAACCTGCTTGAGGGGGAGGGGGTATGATCGAGATGCACCAGGCAGCGCAGCAGCGCAATTTTCTACAGGGAAATTTCTTGTTTCTGCCCGAAGGTGGGAAACAGAATGGAGCTATATTGGCGCTCCTATTGCATCCAGAACAACATGCACTTTTTAACCACAAAGGTGGAGACAGGCTTTTAGAGAGATGGTGGCTGGCAGGACTTGGTTTAAGTCCTAGCCTTTCCTCTTCCCAGCTGTACAATACAGAGGAAAAGATTCTCTTGGCACTCATATCGCCCATCTGCAGAAAGCTGTTGGCAGTCATAGGGGAGTGGATCCCCCGATGGAACTAACTAACTGGGCTCCTCCACTAAGAACAGCTTACCTGGAGTAGGAATCTGACTATGCACTCACTGGTCCTTTCCGTGAGCTCATCGACTAGGTCCCTAGGACTGCCTCAGTGAAACACGTGGTATAATTGAGGCACGGAGAGATTAAGGGCCCACATCTGGCCAGCAGTGGAGCTAGGCTTTGAATCTGGTAACTTTCCAGAGGCTGAACTTTTAACCACTGGATGGCACAACTCGTGGAGACAGAAGGGCGGGTGTCCTGAACATGGGTCTTCTGAAGTACCCCCCACATGGAAATCCTGTTGTCTTTCTGCTGTAGCTGCTGTACATCAGTCAGGATGTCATCAAAGCTACTTTCCTTCAGAAGCCCTCTTCTGTCTCCTCAGCCTGCAACAGACACCTAGACCCTGCTTTGGCTCAAAAGCATCCAGTCCTCCCTTGGGCCCACATGGAACAGTGGGACCTCCCAGGCAGGATAGCCCACCCTGAAGATGAGGACAGTTATCTGAGATGGATCATCTTGTACAAACCAGCATGACAGATGACAGCAATTAACAGCTAACTTCTTATCAGACCACCCACCTTGCAGGGCAGGAGCCAAGAGAATGACAGGCAGGTCCAAACCCTGACTCAGAATGTTTAATTACGGGGACTTCTTGCCCCTGCTGTAGTCTTTTATTAAAAGCTCCTATCAGTACCATGAAGACAAAGACAAGAACTTGGGGACATTGCCACCCTGTAGCTATTACTCTTCCTAGTGCACGTTGATTAGATCCCCTTTCTCTTCAGCATTCTTTGCTTCTCTAATTGGTATCCTGGGATAGATGTTGAGGCTATGGGATGGAGCCTTGGCTTTTGTCCTAAAACTTGGGTTGCTAGCCCACCAGTTGCCTTCTTTGGACACCCTATGGCACTAACTTAAATGCCTTAAATGTCTGTCTGCTACAAAGATCTATTGCTATTTAAGGAAGATTAAGGTCTTTGAGCTGATACCATTGTAAATATTCAATAGGGAACACACAAACTTGTTATTATGAATGCCCCGTCCTCATCAATATGTGGTGGGAAGGGTCACCCCAACAAAGCAGTATGTTCAGTTGACAGGGCAGGTACCAGAAAGCCCAGGAGTGTCTGGAATCAGGGGGACATCTCTGTTATTTTAGGAACTCCTGCCCTGGACTTCAGGGAGATTGTGATGAGTTACGCTTGACACTTTCAAAGTTCCAAAGGAGTCATATAGCGGTGCTGGCTCTCTGACACGCCAGGTCCTCCTGGGTCTCTTGAGAATCACGTCTATATAACACCTGTCTCACACTAGTTGTTAGTGACCGGGCGTGTGCTAGTAGAATGGCCTCCACAGGGTGCATCCAGGATTAGAGAATAACATGTCTAAAAACCATGTTTCCAGGTCCTGTCAAATGTGGTGATAGCCTGGAGTGGGCCACAGTATAACTGATTTCAAAGTGTAGTGTGCGTGAGTGAGTTATGTCTGACAGCTGTAACAAAAGGGCACAGACCGGGGTAGGGTGAGATTGGACAAACAAAACTGTATTCCTCATGACTTCCAGAAGCTGGCATTCCAAGATAAAGGTGCTGGCTGACTTGATTCTTAGTGAAGCCCTTTTCTCATCTTGCAAGTTAGCTGTCTGCTCGCTGTGTCTTCACATGGGGTACATGCCCCTTCAGAAATACGCTAACAGCTTCCTGCTCTTTCTGGTCTCTGGGCACCTCATCATTTCCTGTCTGTTACCAGGCTTTCTCACTGTCACCACCAGGCATTTGGTTGCTCAGGGCACTGGAGGATGTTTAACAGCATTCCTGGGCTGTGTTTGCTGTGTGCCATATGTCACCTAGATACACTGCACAGGACATGTAATTAGTAATCATAATAATATGTGAAGCTTGGCTTTCACTTTAGAAATAAAATTGTCATCTATGACCATAAAGTGCACATTCCTTACAAAACCTTGGGAATGATAGAAGGCATGAAGTGTTTCTTGAATACCCTTTCTTTATTTTACTATATTTTTCAGATGTGACTTTTAATATTAGTTTAATATTATTTTTACATAATTTAGATAATACAGCCTTGTGATGTTGCAGTATTTTAGGTAGCCCAGCAGATGTCAAAGATCACAGTGTCACACAGTTCAGTGGAGTGGCCCTTGTGTTCTCCTGTTGCTCAAGAAAAACAGGTGTTCATATCTTAAACGTCATCTTATTATTTTGTCCCATTTTTGTTTTGTTTTGTTTTGCTTTGGTTTAGGGTCTTACCCTGAGGCGAACACTGACCTAGAATTCATTATCTAGGCCAAGTTGCCTTTGAACTGATGGTGAGTCTCTTGCCTCAGGCTCCTGAGTGCTAGGATCATAGGCCTGTATCACTGTTCTTGTCTAAACATCATTTTAAATCATAATTTAATTACACTGTTACTGTTTTCTTAACCATGAATGTAATTGAGGACAATGTCCTTTCAACGTCTATTGAACTTTTTTTAAGGTCAACAGAGTATTCTTTTACTTTGTTAATGGGAAAAAACAATTATTTCGATGTTCCTTGTTATAATTTTTTCCCTCTTATTGCCATTCTCAAACTATGTTGAAATCAACACCCATCACACATTTACACAGTTTGACAGGCTGGGCGCTATGGCAGAGCTGGAGCCAGGTGACCAGAAGGCCTACGTGTTTTAACTCCCAACAGACCTACCAAAATTTCCTGGCCCAGACCCAGTTTCCTCAAGCCCCCGTGGCACTATGCACTGTCAGCCTTTTAAGTTGGAAGAAAATAGCTCATTATAGTTTTAATTTTCATTTCCATAATTACCATTAAGGGTGAGCATCTTTTCCTATGTTTATTGAATTTTGCATTTCTTCTGCAGACTGCTTAGTTTACAAGGCTATTTCTCTGCTGAGGAGCTTCTCTTTCTCAAATCAATCTGGGAGAGCTCTTTGGAGAGCCTAGGTGCACAGCCTGGATTTATTGTACATAGTGCACATACTCTGTTAGTCACCTATCCCTTTAACTTTGCAATAGCTGCCATCATCCCAAACCTATATCTTTTTATGAGATGACATCTGTCAACGATCTTCTTAATGGCCGAATGGTTACTTAGCATGACTTCCAGAACGCTAGAGCACAGTACCTAAGATACTCTCAAGTTTGAGTCTGAATACTCTCTTGAACTGGGGATGTTGGGTACATTGGGAAAGCAAAGAGCTTTTCCTCTACTTCCGCTGTACAGTAACCAACACAGAAGTCTTTGATGCCTTCAAAAGCATCTCTTCTTGCATCCAATTCTGCAACGACACCCACTGGGTGTCCTCTGCTCCAATTCACTGCTGTTACTGTCTACCTTCAGATCATCAATCCAGCAGACCAAGGACTCAGGCTCTAAGACTCTGCCTCTTCACTCTGGATACCAGTTCCAATCCCCAGGTTGTTTTGTCTGCATTGATAAACCAGCTCTAAACAGAGACTCCCACAGACCCTCATCAGGTTTCATTGATATACTAGACTAGCTCATAGATGTCAAGGGAACACATTTATACCAGATACCGGAAAGTCTAGGGCTCTAGTTCAGTTGGTAGAGTACACGCATAGCACACTAACAGGTTCAGTTCCCAGCCCTGCTGGTGCATGTCGGAAATCCTAGAACTTGGGAGATGGAGGCATAAGGGGGTTCAAAATCATCTCAAAACAGAAACAAAAACTAAGTCCTTAAGGTACAGATAAAGAAGTTAATAGGGAGAGGTGTTCAGGAAGAAGTTGGAGCATCCATGGCCTCCAGGGGACCTCTACATTATCAGCTATGCAGAAGAAGCCCTTTAAGTTTTAATGGATGCTTTATTGTATAGCTATGGGTGATCACATCTTTTCTCCCTGGAGGCTGGGGAGTAGGGATAAAAATATTTTTTAATTTTGTTGAGGTCTTTTGGGGACCCATCCAAAGCTACCCAGGGGCTCTCAGCCATCAGTCAACTCATTAGCATATGGGAAGATGCTATCCTTTTGGAGATTTGAAAGACTTCTGGGGTTGTATGCTAGAAAACAAGACAAATAGCAAACACATGCATTTCACAATATCACATCTGTGTTTTACTTTTCTCCTCTCTTTTTAACGGGGTATTCTTTTGCTCAAGAAAACAAGATCTCTACTTATATCAAGCCCAACCCCAGAATATCTGTATTTATTCACTCCAGCTGAAAACAAGAAAGAGTGAAGGCTTCTTGTCTCAAAGCAGGCAGCTGGATCAGCACACACACAGAGTCCTTCCATGAATATATAATTTTTAATAAGGAAAGATGAATAGACAATAACAGCAAAGTGTGTGGAACAGGTCACTTCTTTCAAAGCAAGCCCTTTACACTGTGTGTCCTGTGGTGACCCTTCCAATGAGCAGTCATTCAGAAGCTGTCAGTCTGTGACTGGAACATTACCGGTTTTTATTGTTCTTGTAAACCATGGAGCTATATAGTACCAATAACAGATAACTTTTTAAAACTCACGCAGGTGCTAAATGGCAAATCAGGACTGGAATCCAGGTATTCTGGTACCAAGTCAGCTCTTTTCATGGTCTGTAATGTGTTTACAGAGTCAAGGAATGTGCGCATTCATGTGTGTGTGCATGTATGTGTGTGAGTATGTATACGTGCACTTCTTGGTCTCTATGTATATGTCTCTGTATGTGTTTCTATGTGTAAGTGTGCAGGCACATGTGTGTGCTTGCGTGTATTTCTGTTTATCTGCATGTATGTTTTCCTCTGTGCATGAATATTCACATGTTCATGCTTTACAGGCTTCTGAATTTTTTAATAAGTATATACCTATGAATCTGTCTGTGAATCTTGGAAGAGAAGTAGAGACAGATCAGTGGGACAAAGTGTGTTGAGCCATCCACAGAGACAGAGAATGGGTGGGCAGGATGGAGCTAGGGAGGAAGAACAGAGCATATACTTCCCATGTGCTGGCACAAGGCCTTGCCTTGTGTCATGGCTCTTGCCCTTCAGGACAGACTGCCTCTAAAGCCATTATCCTTGGCCTTCAATGTTCATCTTAGACTCCCTACATTCTTATGATGGGCCTGGTCCCTGTCTTTCAGACTTTGACATCTGTGTGTGTGTCACCCTCTAGCATGAGCTTCGGATCAGTCTCGGCGGTCCTAGGACAGTCACAACTCTCTGACAATGGCCAGCTCTCACTGCGTTCTGTCTCCCAGATACTGTCTAAGGCTTTATAATATGAACACTTTTAGTACTCCCTAGAATGAAGAGAGACCATCGTCACCCCCATGTCACCTGCTGGGAGTACAGGTGAAGAAAAAAGGATAATATAACTAAGTTATTAAGTTATTAATAAGGTCATGCCAGTTGCCTGAGAACTCTCAGTTGATGAGTGACAGAGTCGGCATAGATTTGGTGTCGTCTGGCTTCAAGCGCACCCACTCATAAATGGAGTGTCTCTGTTAGGCTCACAAACATCAGTTAAGCGAAAGGTGTTGACTTATTTCATCTTGACAATGA
The DNA here is from genome assembly GCF_000317375.1 of Microtus ochrogaster. Classification (NCBI taxonomy): domain Eukaryota; kingdom Metazoa; phylum Chordata; class Mammalia; order Rodentia; family Cricetidae; genus Microtus; species Microtus ochrogaster. The sequence goes on along the minus strand of NC_022015.1, from coordinate 56,165,004 downwards.
TTCTCTCAAGAAGACACAGCCTTATGAGAAGCCAAGTAAAGCAAGGCAGAGGACCAGTCTGCCTTCCCACCCAGGTCTATACTTTGAAGTCCTGATTTCCAGAAATACATTCATATTACTAACTAACTGGGTCAGGCCTAAGAGGCAAGTGAAGAATCCCCACCGAATGAGTGTTTGGACAAGTAATCAGAAGAAGAGGCCGATGACACAGGAGTGATGGGGACCCAGCCAGGCTCAGGGCTCTTTCCCATCTTCACCTTTTAGGAGACTTCACTTTTTATATTCTCTCCCTCCCTTTCTCCCATGAAAAACTAAATCTTGTGTGTGAGATGTGCATGTGTGTGTGTGTGAGGGAGGGGATTTTTCCTTAAGAGCTGCTTGGAAGAATGAAACAATGGTGCCAGGAAAAATCAGTGTAACTGGGCTCAAGTTCTAGTT
>NC_022015.1:56159657-56163325 GCF_000317375.1 Microtus ochrogaster | reverse complement strand
TATGTGACAGGGTCTCATGAGGTAGCTAGCCTAGACTGGCCTTGAAGTTGACAATTCCTTTTGCCTCCGTCTCCCACCTGCTGGGAGTACAGATGAGCAGCACCAAATCCAGGAACAAATATTTCAGAAGGTACAGATGTTGGAACACGACAAGACCTTTCTGACAGCAATTTGCCGGAGTACTTTTTTAAGTGTGTCTTTTGAAGTATCAGTTCTGTTTTCTACCTTATCATTCTTATGAATAACTTTGCATGGAAGCAAAAAGGCACGTGCCAGGATGCTCATTATAGCATTGTAAGGAAATGAAAACCTGGAAATAGCCAAGTCATTCCTGGCAGAGAAAAACAAGCAACTAACAAAACAGTAAAGAGACACTGATGGCTGTCAACATTAATGTATGATCTACAAAAATAACCTCCTTAGAAGTCTATGACATAGCTATATTAACAATGATAAAAAATGCCACTTACTTCAAAGTTTCAATTTCCAAATGTATAATAGGCTATAAACAGAAAAACATTAAATGAAACCTGTCATCCTGTTAATCACCGCCTCTAGAGCAGTGTGGTTCTCAACCTTCCTAACACTGCGACCCTTTAATACAGTTCTTCATGTTGTGGTGACCCCCCCCAACCATATAATCATTTTCATTGCTACTTCATTACTGTGATTTTGTGCTGTTGTGAACTTTATTGTAAGTGTCCGATGTGCAGGATCATCTAGTATGCCGCCAGTGTGAAGGGGTCGTGGCCCACAGGTTGAGAACCATTGCTCTGGCGGTCCCAATGTTTATCTGTAACACTTGAATTTTGTTTTGTAATAAAGAAATACTGGTAAGTTGTACTGTAAGTTAATCCAAATTTAATGTTGCAAGTTATATATTTCCAAGCTATTCTTTAATTTCAAGTATTACAGATGGGTCACGAACCCTAACATGTTACCTACAGGCATTAAAAAGCCCATTATTGGAGAGTTTATGCAGTATTTCCAATTGAAATTTATACTGAAAAGCTAAATACTAGATATGTACAATATTAGTCTAATCTACAACATAGAACATCTCATCTCTTGGCAAAAAGTGGCTGTAATTTATATGAAGTCAGATCCTGGTGATTTGATGAGAATTTTCTCCTAGTTTAGATACTATAAATAGATACGAGGCCTAATTTTAACTCCCAGGATAGGAATTTGAAAAGCAAAGATATATTACTCTTCTCGAAAACGTTAGCTGCGCTACAAAGCAATCCTGAATACAGTAGGCACCGTCCCTCAGAATTGCACAATATTAACCAAGGGGAAGAGAAGGCAATAACGCCCTGATCTAATAAACACAGTTGCTATGAAAGAGCTAGCAAACAAGTGGAAATATTTCTCTATAATTTCATTAAAGAAATGAAAGAGTCCTCGAGGCAACCAAAGACTACAAATTATTTTTTTTGGTCCTTTTATTACACTGATCAATAACACATGTGCGTTTTATGAGACCCTTGCTTTCCAGAGAAAACCCAGCAGGTGAGGTAATAAAATGACTTCACATGTTCTTTGATTCGCACATATAAGTCTAAATGACCTTTGTCTGGGTGGGGGAAGAGGAGGAAAGAATTTCAAGCAGCTGTCCTCATCACCGAGGGCACCTCTCTTAAGCCAGTCAGCCAGACACCTGGCCCATCGACAAGAGCGCAGGTCTAAGAGGAAGTTCCTCTCCATCAGGATGTGGTTTCCTTGGCTTTTTTTTTTTTTTGTGGTATTGATGTGTATCTCTCCCTTCTCTCCTCCCCTCTCCTTCCCATCCATTTCTTCAAGTCTTTATAACTGCCCTTTTAACACATTATCATTCTAGTTCTTAACCCTGCTGGCTTTGGGGTCTGTCGCTCTTGAAGCAGCTACAGTGGTCCTTGAATCCCGGGTGGGCCACTTGCTATCTATCTCTCTGACACTAAGAAAACCATTATTCCCTAGGGATAGGCTGAGACTGTGAAACAAAGGAAGGAGACTTGTCATAAACAAAGGAGGACACTTGTCATACCTCCAAGCCCCCTCTGGTGATACTGATCTTAAGACCTGTCCTCTGCTTTCTGTTACTGCAAGGGACTAGGGAGACAGAGTGTCTGAATGCAGAGAGTTGACTGTAGGAAGTGAGAGACAGGGTCAGAGGTCAGCTCTTAGTCATCCATGTGGCTCAAAGGTGCTGGATGGGTGAGGAAAGAGTCCCAGGAGGGAACCCATCATTTCCCAATCCTGTTTGAACTGTGGCTTTGAAGACAGCCAATAAAGAACAAAGTCTTAGGGGTCAACCTCCATTTCTTGGGACCTGACATTTCTGTCTCATTGCAACACAGGAGAAAACAGAATATAGTTCTAGGTACAGTGGATTGACTGCATCTTTTGATGCTCTCTGAGGAACTCATTCAGCATGCATCTCAATCTATGGTGGAAACTAGGATATAAGCGGAAAGGCAGAAAGGAACTTTGTGGCTTTACACATTTTATTTATTATTTTTAATTTTATTATTTGATTTACAATGCCAAAGCAAAATGCTAGTTTTAGTATTTTGAAATTTCCATGGCATGAAAGAGAAATGCTAACATCTATATTGTCATTTATATTGATCAAACAAAACATAAAGCCAACAATTTATATGTAACCACTAAAAAAAAATATGCTCTACAATATTTAAGGAGGAAAAGTTACTGAAAGTATGACCATGAAAAACATATTGTTATCTCAAAGTTACTTATTAATAACAAGATAAAAAACCAATATTATTCAAAAGCTGTGTACAAAATGAAAGACTCTGCCAAAACTTTGGAAAGTTGCAAATTAAATACTACCTAAAGAAAGGTTCGGTTGACCCCAACTAACACTCAGACCAGTGTCCTAGCTCATGTCTGCTGTGTTACAAAATTTCTCAGCTGTTGATAAATGGTAGGCACTCAAGAGGAAGGGTAAAGAAAGAAGAACTGTAAACAAACACTCAACATTTTCCTCCATCTCAACCTCCTTAAATGATTTGGTTTTGTGTCTTATTAACATTGAGGGTTAGTGCTTGAGAAACCTCCTTGACTTGATTTGCTTTCTGTGTCTGGGACACCAACTATAGATCAGCTTCAGAACCTGCATGGCCAGCTTGCCTTTGACTTCTCCAGCTTCCTTGGAAGTGGATGGGTTATCTAATGCAGACTTAGCAGCATCCGTTTTGCCTCTGGCATGTTTATATGCTGCTTTTCAGACAGTCTTTGGGCTAGAGTAAGAAATCGTCTTTGCTACAGGAGCTTGCCTTTGTCGATCGTCATTTTCATCCTCCTCTGGAGGGTTATAGAGGTGTGGAGGAATGCTTTCTAAATGAGTATAGCTTTATTGGATTTGAAATTTTAATGTCATGAATAACTCTGGGTATATCTCAAGTTGTAAAAGATTCAGAGCTCAGATTTTTTTTAGTGTTGATCCCATAGAAAATCCATGTATTTTTGTACTTAAAAAGAATATTGTGAAATTAATTCTGTAAATAATGTAAAGAACATAGTATTGTGCATTTATCAGTACCAAGCACATCAAATTGGTTTCTTTTATATACGATTTCTATCCATTTCAGAGTCAATTCATGAAGACATGAGCTTAACACAAGGTATAGGGAGAACATGCTTGTCTTCCAAGAACACAGAACCCT
>NC_022015.1:56157185-56159292 GCF_000317375.1 Microtus ochrogaster | reverse complement strand
TGTGGACACAGAACCCTCCTGCTATGTGGGCACAGAACCCTCCTGCTATGTGGACACAGAACCCTCCTGCTGTGTGGGCACAGAACCCTCCTGCTATGTTGACATAAGAAGAATTGATGGGAGTGGGAAGACCCAGCCTTTCCACATTCAAAGTCAAGAAAACATTAAAGTCCCTGTCTTCTTTAGACTCACAACCAGGACTGAAATGCACATGGCCACCCATCTAGTTTTGCAAGCTAAGAAGCCTACGCACATCAACACAGTTATTAACACAGTTAATAACACCGCCAGCCTGGGAGCCCTCAGGATCTACTCTTCCGTTCGCAGCATGGACCTGGGCAGCTCATCTCTGCACAGTCAGGAAAAATATGTACATGAAGCTTGAAGGCCAGCTGGGTCTACTCAGACTGAAGGGGGGCGAGGCTTTGTAAGATGCTCCCCACATGGCCTGCATCTGTTCCTTTGACCTGTAAGCAAACGTTAAGTTTTGCATGAAGAAAATGATCCAGTTTCTTCATTTCATTTTCCTGCTCAGAACATGCTAGCCTAAGACTCGGTTTCCAACTGATTCTGGCAAATAGGGAGTAGGTCCAGCATGTCCTCCCTTATGAAAACCCTGCCATTGGGCCGAATCTCTGATGAGCCAGAAGGCCAGAGACTTTGCTTTTTCGGCAGATCAAATCAAAAACAGATGGGGAGAGAAGGTTCAGGATGAAGGGGCCTGATAATTCCCTACGACATGTTTTCTTCCGAGAGGCTGGAGTTCATCCTTAACTGTACATCTCCCTAGAGCTATGGCATGCTTCCTGACTTTATGCCTCTGTGATTGTCTCCTTCTAGGTTGAGCTGATAAAGACTAATAAGTCTAAAGCATAGAACCCACATGCAATTTAATTCAGTAAGTGTTTGGGTATCTTTTTATTTCAGGCATTGTATTAAAACCTGGGGTATAAAGATGAATAAAATAAAACTCAGGAATAAAAGGAGCTCATCCTTGCAGAAGAGGAAATATTTACATAGCAATTACTGGGAGAGAAGACTGACCAGATTTTAGATTGAAAAGGGGGTCAGACAAGGCTTTAGGTTCTTTTCACAAGATGAGCCAGGGTGAGCCCTCTCTGCAGGATAATCAGGACCTTTCAGATATGAACTGGGAAAAGTCAATTAGACAGAAGAACTAACAGGGAGAAAGGTTCGAGGCAAAGAAAACCCTGTTTTTAGAAAATAATGGGTAGCAACAAGGGTTCCCATGTAATTTGAGCAGATAATGAATGAGCAAGTGTCTTAGTCAGGGTTTATATTGAGAGGAGACATTATAACCATGGCAACTCTTATAAAGGAAAAACGTTTAATTGGGGTGTTTCACATTTTCAGAGTGTAGTCCATTATCATTATGGTTCAACATGGCTGTATGCAGGCAGACATAGTGCTGGAGAAGAATTGAGAGTCCTACATCTTGACCCACAGACAGCAGGAAGTGGTCTGAGTGTTACACTAAAGCTTGAACAAAGGAAACCTCAAAGTCCACTTGCAGAATGACGCACTTCCTCCAACAAGGCCACACCTACTTCAGCAAAGCCACACCTTCTAAGAGTGTCACTCCCTATAGGCAAATGGACGCCAGTTACGTTCAAACTTCTACACCTTAGATAAGGTTTGCAAGTGGAGAGGAACTCAGCTGCCAAATGCAATGTCTGCCTGGCTAAGGGAAGAAGACCAGCATGAGATGCCAAGCAAAGGAGTGAAGTAATCGCTCATTCTAGAAAGTTCACTTAGGTGGATGTACAAAAACAGATGTGGTCAGAGGGAAGTGTTAAGGACACAGGGAGGAAGGAAGAGATGACATCTTCAGGATGCTTAAGGAGGTACTGTGTGACAGAGGAGATCTGAGTCTGTGGATAACTGAAGGTCAGTGGCTGTGATGGCCAGTCTTGATTGTCTGCTTGACTGGAATGAGCAACACCTAGAAGATGAGTAAAGCCCTTTTATGGGTGTGCCTGGAAGGGTATTCCCAGAGGCAATTAACTGAGAAGAAATGCTCTCCCTGAATGTGTGGCACCACGCCATAGGCTGGGGACTCAGATGAAAAATAAATAAATGAGCGAAA
>NC_022015.1:56126561-56157003 GCF_000317375.1 Microtus ochrogaster | reverse complement strand
TCTCTCTCTCTCTCTCTCTCTCTCTCTCTCTCTCTGCTCCCTGGTTGCCCTGAGCTGAGTGACTCTACTCCAGATTATCTCTTGTTTCCATGGTGGCCTTCATCACCATGGTCCACAGTAATGGAGACCGCTGGCCATGGACTGAAACCTCTGAAACCGTGAACCAAAGTGAATCTTTCCCCTTTTTAATCCCCCTCTCAGATATTTTTTCCTAGCAATGTATAAATTAAGACATAATTAATTTAGCTGCCAATAGAAACGGGAGATTGATGGCACAAGACAAAGAAGGGATCATCGATGAAGATTTTTCCCCATGAGCTCATATGCGGAGCTTCTTTTAAGTAAGTGCCTGCCGTGTGTCAGCATTTGTGTGTTTGTAAAAGAAAACACGAAAGCGTTATTGTCATTGCATGACAATAAGAGAATATGATTAAAAGAAAAACAGATGTCAGTAGAGAAATGCCTTCATTTCAAAAGCTGAGAATCTTTTTTCATCTCTGATAACCTCATTTAAAAAAACAGCTGTCAATTCTCTTTTGTGAGTATGTATGTATTCCATTTGCATCATCTAGATTCATGGATGACAACTCGGGTTCCTCGTTGTTCCTAAAGCTAGGATTTTCTTGACCGTCAGAGACCTATTTGAAAGTCAAGATTCCTTACAGAAGTAATTGCGGATAACTGTATATTTCACGGAGTTGTAGCATTTGCCCTTTCTGCCTCATCCAATTGTATTTGGGGGCTACTGCAGCTTAGTTCAAAGAATGATCACATTTGTCCCTGTTTAGGAACCCTTAAACACATTTTAAAAAAAGTTTCATTTTAAATATTTTTTCATGCAATATATTTTGATTATTTATTTCCTCCTCCCTCAACTTCTTCCAGAACCCTCCTGCTCTTCCTCCTCCTCCCCCTTCTCCTCCTCCTTCTTCTTCTTTGGTTTCTTGAGACAGGATTTCTCTTTAGCTTTGGAGCTTGTCCTAGAACTAGCTCTTATAGACCAGACTGGCCTTGAATTCACAGAGATCTGCCTGCCTCTGCCTCTGGAGTGTTGGGATTAAAGGTGTGTGCCACCTGGGAGGAATATAAATCGAGGGTGATCAGAGTACGTTGTATGAAATTCCCAAATATAGTTAATAAAAATGTTATATTGGGGTGAGGTCATTTCCCACTGTGGTAGGGGGAGTCAATAATAAAAGAAGAGGGAAGGGAGGGGGCACAAAAACAGCTTCTTGGCTGGGAATGGGACTGTATGCCAGTCTCTGTGCTAAGGAACCTTTAGGCTCTTGTTGAACACGTAAGTTCATTAACTTGCAGAGATTCCTTGGTCCTTTTAGTAAAGATAGCAGACAGGAGATGTGACATTTCCCAACCATGTGGCCTTTGCGCAGCACCACAGATCTGATGCAGTGCTTCCCCAGCTCAGCTGCTCCGGGTCCTGTGCTCCCTGCCTTGCTACAAATGTCTGAGGGGGTTATGATGGCGGGCCAAGCAAATGTTTTCCCCAGAGGAAGGAGAGGGAGCCCTTTTTCTCGGGATGAATGGCTGTGCACAGAGCCCGTGAGCTAGAGTGAACAAAAGAGCAGTCTAAAACATAAGCAGAACAAGGCAGCTCTCAGAGGTGGCGCTTTCTTATCTCTTCCCTTTGATGGAAAACAACCCAAGTCACATTGCCTCCAGAGCAGCCACTGACAGGAGCTAATTTCTCTCTGTGTCAGCTTTCGCTGCTGCGGTGAGCTGCGGTAACAGAACATCTGACACAGATGATTTAAAAAGAGGAAGGATTTATTTCAGTCCGTCAAGACAGGGAACCTAGCAGAGCCAGGCTGTTTCCATCATGTTGGAAGAAGTGAAAAGGGGACACAGAGGGGTCCTAAACAAGATGCCACACCAGTGACCAACTCCAGTGATCTCATTCCTCCAGGAAGGCTAATGTTTACATAACCTCCCAAAATAGCACCACCGTGGAGGGACCAGGTTTTCAATGCAGGAACTCTCTAAGGGAAGCGCTTCAAATGCAAACCATAGAAGTTGCATTGTGTACTTGAAAAAACATCAAAGGTCTTTAGTTTGGTTTTCTAAAGTCTCACATCTCATCCAGCAGCCCTGACATCAGCATTCAAGCTTTGGTTTTTCTGGTGTGATCTTGAGGCTACCCTAGCTCAGTCCTTCCACAGAACTAGCAAAGCATGCCCATGATTGGCAAGGAGTTCCCTGCAGGGCCCACTCATGGTCAGTTACACGGAAAAAACCAAGGACAAGCCAGGGCTGAGGTAGCTCAGTAAGCGTCACACACCATTAGAGACTTCACAATGTCTTCTTCCCACATGTCACCTTAACTTGACCAGGTCATGTCACAGATGGCAGGGGTCAATTCAGCAGTGTGTGATATGAGGCCCTTTCAGAGGTAACAAAAACAAGAATCAAGAAATTAAGATGCTTAGCCTATATATGTATTTAAGTAGAGGCAAGGTTTGAATGCAGGTCCTTGAACTCTTAATCTTCTCTAACTTCTATGTTATTCCAACCATCTTCTTACCTATTAACACATGACATAAAAACTAACTCTTAATTCTTATCGTAAAATAATGTTGTCTAAACCAACCCATCTTTGTAGGCTTTTGAGACTCACTTGGAAGCCACAGCCAAGGCCTGTAAGGGTCCATGTCTGTACATGCCCCTTAGACTCTTGCTTTCTCTCCCCTGACCTTCTTCATCTTCCCTTTCCCCCAAGAGATAAAAATATATTATTAATTTTAATAATACATTCATAATATTAAATTGACACTGAATGTTAAGTTGCTATTAGTAATTAACACATATTAACCAAATTGCAGGGGCATGTGAGTCACATTGCTGTCTGGAGGGACAGATACATAGAACCCTGTGGCTTCAGTCTCCCTGATGCTCTGGTCTCACATGGAAACTTGACTTTCCCTAGGACATGGACACTACCTGGGAGACACTCAGGATTCTCAAACCTTGAAAGGCTGATGTATTGTGTCCTACAGGCCAGAGAAACGTTAATCTTCCCACAAAACATGAGTTGCTCCCCATAGCAAAGGATTTTCCAGCTCCAGGTGTCAACAGTGCTTCATGGAGCAACCCTGGGCTCATCAAAGCATCTGTCATTCCTCTGTAAGCAGGGACCATTCGAGGAATGAATGCCTTCTAGTTTGCCTTCTGGTAGACTACTTCTGGGTCCAAGCCCTTTTTTATAGAGTTTCCTGTACGATGGATAGACTGTGAGGACTGGTCCAGAGCACAGGAGGCAGCAGGTCTCCACCGGATCCAGGGACCACTAATCAGGGAAGCCCAACAGGTTGAGTGAGCTTGCAGGATACTGGGTGCACAGTGAGTGTTGAGGCCTGTAAGGACCATGATGGAAGATGCAGGGAGTAGCACTTCCTAACAGAGCACAGGGGTCCTGCCCTTTCCTGCTGGAGAACTGCTGAGCTGTTCTTTCCCGCAGCTGAACCCTGCCCTCAGTAAGACTGTGGTGACTCCAGCAGGTTGATGTCTTGATAGACAGATGGGCTCATTAACCTATTATCCTTTGTTCCTGCAAAAGAAACTTACTCTTTCTTCCTGGGGTGATGTGGGTTCAAAGATGCTTTCTGAACGTGGATGAGTTGGTGTGCTGCTACTCCAGAGGATACAGAAAAATTCATCATGAGTTCTGGGTGTCAAATTCAGTAGGGAAAAAGATCATCTGTAAGGATCTCATACCATCAAGAAATTATGATTCTAAAGTGGGGCCACTAGCCAAAAGGGACAGCAACATGGAGGAGAAAGATGCTCAAAGGATTTCATTTTAACCAGGAGAGCTTTGGGGAAGGATCATGTGACCTGAAGGGATCCTTCTAGGTGCCCCCATAAGCCATTGCTTCCCGGGCCTGCACAGGAGGCATCCTATACGTGCCTCTGACATTTTAAACTCAGTTGTGGGTGTGTTCATGAGTGAGTATAGGCACGCCTGTGCCAAGAGACACATGTGGAGGTCAGAGAACAACCTCGGCATGAGTCCTCATGTTTCTCTCTCTTTGAGGTGGTCTCTTGTTTGGTGGTGGGTATGAGAGGCCAGCTGGCCCCCAAACTTCCAGGGCGTCTGTTTCTGCCTCACTTCCCAACATAGGAGCAAAGATGATAGGCATATATTACCACGCTTGGCTTAGTGTAAATTCTAAGGATTCAAACTCGGGTCCTCATGCTTGCACAGAAAGTGCTTTTAACCAGTAGGACATCTCCACATCCATCAATTTTTTTTTATCTTTTAAGGTAAATAATAGGCATGGAACAAAATCATACACAATTCATAAACATATAGCTCAATGAGCTACCACAAAAATGAATTGGATCCTCTCTTCCATCACCCCTCCAGATACCTTGAACATCACCACACTAGTCTTTCCTGAGTTAGGATCTCAGAAAAATGGAATTTTACAGTTTTTACAACTGATATCTTACCCCTTTTGCTCAAAATTATTTTTATGAGAATCACCTATTTTTTCCTTTATAACTATAGTTACTCCATTTTCATGGCTATATATAATTTCATTCTATGGATTACCACAATTTATTTATGCCCAAGTTTATACCATGTGGGTAGTCTCAAGTCTTGGGCAGCTACAAATGTCTTGCTGTATTTTTGCAAGGGCTATTGCTGAGCATAACTGCCTTTCTCTACCGGTATCTGCCTTAGAATTAAATTTCTGAATACCATCTATGAAACATATGAAGATTTAATGTGTGAGAATGTCCTCATGGCCTTTATTAGGTGATGAAATCATTTTCTGGTAACTGCGAGATGAGTGATGCCCTGCCTAGTTTATTGTCAACTTGATACAAGTGAGGGTTATCTGAGAAAAGGGAACCACACCTGAGAAAATGCCTCCTTAAGACTGGCCTGTAGGCAAGCCTGTATGGCATTTTCTTAATCAGTGTAATTAGTGCTAGATGTTGAAGGTCAAGCCTGTTGTGGGTGGTGCCATCCCTGGGCACGTGGTCCTGGGTTGCCTAAGAAAGCAGGCCGCACAAGATATAGAGAGCAAGGTGATCCATGGCCTCTGCATCAGTTTCCCCTCCAGGTTCCTGCTTTGAGTTCCTGCCATGACTTCACTCAGGGATGGAGTCTGACCTAACACTTGTGAGCGGAAATGTGTTGCTCCCATTGTTAATAAAAAGCTGACTGGCCGATAGCTAGGCAGGATTTGGGGGGGCAGAGAGAATTCTGGGAAGAAGAAGAAGAGTAGAGTTTGAGGAGTCTCAGAGAATGCAGAGGGAAGCAAGATGAACATGCCATGACAAAAGGGGGTACAGCCACATGGCAGAGGGTAGATAAGATATATGGGTTCGTTTACAATGTAACAGTTAGCTAGTAATCAGCCTGAGCTATCCGCTGAGCATTTGTACTCAATATGAAGTCTCTTATGGTTATTTGGGAGGGACTGCTGGGACACAGAAAAGCTCCACCTATACCGAAACAAAGCCCTTTCCTCCCCATGTTGCTTTTGGTCCTGATGTTCCACACAACAGAAAACTGAGACAGGCGAGATGCTCCCAAGCGAGCGCACCTGAGTGAGTGATGCCGGTATGCTGTGACAGGCAGGCTTACAAGACAGACAGCCATGTAGACGGTCAGAGAAGATGTCTTCCCCCAATCACCACACACTCCTGCTGAAGATACAGATGTGAGTTCAAACAGCAGTGACTCCATGCTCCGGTTTCCACTTCCATCTCAGCCACCGACTTCACCCAAACTCAGGCTGTGTGCTCTGGCAAGCATTTCTAATTTAACTCAAGCTCGTGCCTGATTTATTGGGATCTTGTCAGATTTCTAATACCAGTATTCAGTCCCCATCCATTTCATCAACAGCAGTTTAAACTCGGCCATCTTGAATCACTCACCAGCAGTCCCAGAGGCTTATTTGGTCTTATATTTCTTAACGCAATTTATAGCATCCAAATATTGAGTTGAATATTTGTCAGGCCTACTGTAATGCGCCCTTGACTTTTCTCTCACTGTCCCTGTCACCTGTCTTGGCAGTAAAGTGCTTCTGTCTCTTTTCCATATGATAACCCCCTCCAAAACCAATTCTTTCCCAGGCTTCTACTGCAGCCGTGCCTACAGGCTCAACTACATGACCTATTTAAATCTCCCTCCTATGAGTATAGCAGAATGCCATTAGGAGTCATTTTATTGCTACGTTCTTTAGTAAAACAATAGTATGTGATTTTTACCCTAGGTCCCTGAACTTTAGAGTCTCAGGTTCTTGGTCAACCAAGCAGTGTCATGTATGAGTTCTATCTTGAGTAAAGAGCCTTAAGTCAAATCAGTTATTGGCTGGTTACTACCACAAGCCCTGAGCCACCATTACCTTAGCACTGCAGGCAGGACAGCATTGTAGATCAAAGGGTTTGTAGTTGGGTTGGTGTTGATGTTTCTCCTGTGCTAGCAAGCAGAGTACCTCCTGGCACTATGAACACTAGGCCACAGGGATAAATGCTCTACGTAGGCACCAGTTTAAATTCTCTATGTTCAGTAAGTTGTGTAGGTGTTGTCTTCGGCAATAAGGTCTTAAGGTCTTGCTGTCAGCTTGTGGAGAGCAATCAATACTAGCCTTGGAAATAACCTGGCTTATTCGAGGGTTTCCATGGGGCCCCTTTGGCCAACAACTTGGTTGAGGTAACCCATTCCCAGAAGTCTTCATTTGGTGATGAGCAATGTCCAGATGGGGACCTGTCCCCACTCTTTATTTGACATTTCTATTTAGATCACCTTCATATATGTGTATTTTTAGGAAGCTTCTGATGTATTAGGTTCCCAGGCTTCTCTTCAAATGATCCTTCATTTCAGGTCTCTCTGTCTCTGTCTCTGTCTCTGTCTCTGTCTCTCTCTCTCTTCTCTCCATTATCTATCTCTTCCCCCCTCCCTACTTGATCCTCCTGCTTCAGCCCCCTCACCGAACCTCATCCATCCTTAACTCTATATTCTATTTCCCTTCCCTAGGGAGATCTATCTGGTTTCCCTCAATCTCTTACTCTCCGCCTAACCTCTATGACTCTGTGGATTGTAAGTTGCTTATCACTGACTTAATAGGTAATTTCTACCTATTAAGCAAACACATACTGTATTTGTCTTCCTGGGTCTGAGTTACCTCATTCAATGTGTTCTTTTTTTCCTGGTTCCATCCATATACCTGCAATCTTCAGCAATATTTCATTGTGTAAATGTAGGCATTCTGCTATATCCACAGATCAGTGCCTTGCTTAGTCATCATCAGAGAACCTTTCTCCTGCAGCAGATGGGGACAACTATAGACCCATAGCCAGACAATATACAAAGAGAGAGAGAGACCTTGGAACACTCAGCTCTGTGGAGGAGGAGGCAAAAAACATGAAGAGCGAGAGGGTATGGAGAATAGCAAGGAAACACGGCCCTCTAAGCACTACAGAGTATATGTACGTATGAACTCACAGAGACTGAGGCAGCGTACAGAGGGCCTGCACGGGTCTGCATCAGATGGGACCCTAGAGATCAAAGGAGAAGTGGACACATGCCCCCAATCACTAACCCAGAAACTATCTCCAATTGATCACCACTTGCAAATGAAATTTTAGTTTCCTCCAGGGGAGTCTCATTGGGGAAACAAACTATTCTTAAGGGTAGACTACATGCCCAGCAGGAGACGGCCAACAGGAAAAGAACTCATTGGCATCTGTGGACCTTCCTTGTATCCTATCATATCAGGGCTTTGTCTTTTTCCTTTCTTTTTTAAGTTAATACTTTTTATTTTTTTATTTTTTTCTCTCTCACCCTATAGGTCCTTTGTGTATATATTATGGCTTCCAGTTTTGTGTTTTTATGGGACTCCTGAGTGCGCAAATGAGTGTCGCTGAGTCTTTATCTGTTTCTTATGCCCTGTCTTGGGCTCCTTTCCTTCTGTTTGCTTCTATTGTTCTATTCAATGTGTTTGTTTTCTAATGAGAGACAGATAGGGGATAGATTCGTGATGGATGGGAGGTGAAGAGGAACTGGAAAGAGCAGAGAGAGGGGAAACCATAAACAGGATACATTATATGAAAAGAATCTATTTTCAATAAAAGAAAATAAATGTTCATTCTAGAAAACATTGTCATATACTTTAAAGATAGATCCCAAATTCAATCTTTTCCACCTTTCCAAATGCATGGATTGCTCACACTAAAGATGTCCTCTCCCCAGAGCCTCTAAGATCAAGTTACTTGGACCTCCAAGCATGTTTTGGGGGACAAACAGCTGAATGCTGTGACCTGCTCAGAAAAAAAAAAAAAATCCCATGCGTGGGACTCCAGCCCCAGAGGCATGGTTGTCAGGAATATGAGACAGCTGCTCTGTCCTGAGCTAGCCCTCGGGAAGTCTAAGAGGCTGGAGTTATGAATCCATTTTATAGCAAAGGCATCTGAGATCTATAGAAACTCCTACAAAGGAAGCTTCTCATCCAAATAAGCATTGAGGAAAATCCCAGATGTGCCCTCTGGGTATGTTGGCATTAGGCACTTACCCTGTCACAAACCCCCACATTGTGCTGAACTCTGAGAGAACAAGACAAGAGCCCAGGCTCTAAATGCTAACAAACCTGAGTTTGCAATGAGACTACCCCCTACTGGGTGTTCACACAGGGCGCTTGCTTTCCCTTCCCACCTACGCTGGCCTGGAAAATCAGAGCATTCATATTGTAGAGGCCATGGCATGGCTCAGGAAGTGTAGCTGTAGCTCAGCAGCTGGCCAGTAGTTAGGGAGAACCAGGGCACACGTGGAGCTGAGCACCTAACATAAGGGACAGAAAATTGGGGGCTACGCTGAGTGTGAGACACGGAGAAGGCAGTAGAAGGCACAGGCTGATTTGACCGGGTCCACCAACGCCTGATGGAAGATTGGAATGCCATTTTCAAAGGCTGGCAGCTTCAGTCACTTAGGCCCCCGTAGCTCTCACTGTCCAGTTTCCTGAAGTCCATCACTTCACCCATCCCAACTCTGCTCCTCCCTCCAGAGCGAGAGCAGAGGAACCAAAGTAGAAACAGAAGAAAAGCTAACTACAGCCTGTCACCTGTCACTGTGAGAAAGTGACGCCACACTCAGCCATCTCCCCTCCCTAGCTCTTCTTATAGTATGCCATGGAGTGTATGGCTGTGTCACTGGGTGGGTGGCTCAAGAGTAGAAGTCCTGCTGTTCTGTGTATCACTGTGCAGCACTAGTATATTGACGGACACAAAGACAAACATCCAACAAGTCAAATGTAAGGTCAAGAGCTTCCAAGGCAGAGGAGAGACAAATGTCTCACAAGTAGGGCATGGTGGCTCGCACCTTTAATCCTACTATTTGGGAGGCTGAGGCAGGTGATCCCTGTGAGTTTCAGGCTAGCCTGGTCTACATAGTAAGTGCCAGGAGAGCCAGGACTACAGAGAGAGATCCTGTCTCCAAAATAAATAAATATGAATCAATAAATAAATCTCACATATTTTTCCATGGAAAAGATGGAACAAAGAGAAAGCCCAATAGAGGATTAGTCTTTGTATTTGAGACTGTGAGTTGGTATCACAGCGTCTCAGCTGAGACTACCCTCTTTTTTCTTAATACAACTTTGTGTGTCGTTGTGATAAATGATCAGAACAACAACCCAGTGTTTCCTTTGCACTCAGCCTCCTTGCTGAACCTGTAAGCCTGCACGGTTGAAAGGGCCCAGAGCCCCTGGAGAGAACTACTCTCTTCCTAGAAACTTGTGTGTGGCCTTTGTTCTCCTGCTAGGCCAGTTTCCAACTGAAGTTGAATTTCCAGTTTGGAGGTGAATTGCATGGCCACGTGATTCAATATATTCTTGCTAGAAGTGGGTAAGTCTGCCTTCAGAAGTGCACGCCTGCTGCTGAGGCCCTAGACCCCAGCTCACCGGCAGAGAATAAAGAGCCAAATCTAGCTTAAGGTTCTGTGATCCCAAACTCAGATGACTGTCAAAGCCAAGCAAGTTAATGTCACTATCTGCAACAGTTGGGATTCTACAAATGCCACTAAGCCTCTCTTTGGGGACACTGTGTCTCCAAAGCCATGCTGGTTTTGCAAGACTGCCTGCAGCTTGGCCCAATTTCAGCGTGTGACTGTTTCCATTCAAGAGTTCCTCATCTGGCTACTGCCCAGGCAGCCATCCCCTGGTGTGCTGATGGTGTTCCTACAAGCAGATCGGGTGGCTGAGGACCTGACACCTGCCTATGGGCTACACAGCGGAATAGCCAAGCACAGCAAAAGGACACATGGCGTGGTGGCAAGCAGTGACAAACCCCATCTGGAGACAATCCACTCTTTGGAAGCAGAGTATGAGATCCAAGCAGGAGCAGAGGCACAGAGGTAGTCCTATCCATCCCAGGACCGTGAATTTGCAGTCTGGATCCTCCGGTGTACTTCACACTTGGGCGGTTCATCCTGTGAATGATAACATCTTTTCTGGGAAAACACAAACTTCCCAACACTTCCCCAGGCTCGAAAGATCCAATCAACCTGATCATATAGTAGTGCCAAGGGGATGGATAATGAGAAAAGTCAGGGAAGCTGTTTTTATCCTGTCTTCTACTGTGGAGTTTAATTAAAATGTTTTGGAGAAAGGAGAAGAGTATATATGGTGGTGGATTTTAATTTTCTTCCTTGAATAAAAATGATCTATTATTCTGCCCCTGCACAAACAGAATCCTGATTTAGGTTTCGCATTTTTCATAGGCGATTTCATGTGCTTTTGACACTTCCAATATAGACTAAGCAATTAGTCTCCTCTGACTGGGAAGTGGAAGGGTGGGGCGCTTCCCCATGCCTGCGAGAAGCCAGGAAGATGGTGCCTCCAACCATGCTTTGCCTGTTGAAGATGCTCCACAGGCCTTTGCTACATTGAAATAAAACAAAAGAACAAATATATCTGTGAAAGAAAGAAGGCAAAGAGCAGGTGGATTCTAGCTTAGTTGTTCCCATGATTCTCAAGGATGTTCCAGGCCCACGTGACATCAGCTGAACTTGAGCACTCAGTGGCGTGGGTCGTCATTCTTCCCCATGTGCCTCTGCTACTGATGGTTTCATAAGGAGACAGTTTCAGTTTATTAGCTGCAGAGTCCTAAGCAAGTCATGTCACCTCTGTGGTATAGCGATAACAACTGGGTCTCTGTCTAGGGTTGCAACTCCAGTTGATTCTAGGTGAAGCTTTGAAACTGCTGTCTTTGTCCTTGTCCCCAACGGTGTCTGGGCCAGCTGCCAATGGCTTGCAAGAGCCGGTTGTCTGCTTTCTTCCCTACTCTAAGTTCAACGGCTTCATATGGGGGAGGCCTAACACGACCACCTGAGAGTATCGACACCACGGAATGTCTTGCTACAGAGCAGAGCATTGTGGCTGCTTTATCTTATGAGTTGTGTTTATTTATTTTGAAGAACGAGCTATCAAACTTTTGTAAGAATTAAATAAGATAATGCTGACATGTCTTAGAGGATTGCGCATACAGTACTTGGGAATTGTCGATTATTGCCGTGAATTTAATTATTACCATATTTTATAGGATCTAGGACTCTTTATTTGCATATCTTTACATCTCTTAAAGTAAAGAATGACTCAACAAACAATGGAGCTGGAGGAGCCATTACTCGTCACTGTCGCTGTCCCCATCACCATCGTTATTACAGCAGGCCCTTTATAACTGTCCATTCGATTAGTCTCAACATACAAGGAAAAACACTCCGAAGCCCCTGAACCTGTAGTTGCACCAGCTGACTCTAGGGATACCTTGATGGGGTTAAAACCTCCCTGTTATGATCCCCGTCTGCAGCTGGCCCTTCTCCACACCTCCCATCCTCTAGCCAAGCCCTCTCAGGAATAACCCAGAGTCTCTCCTGACCCAGCAGTTCTGCGGTGGTTCTCTGGGTATAGGAACTGACGTCTCCTGGTAAGGGGCTTCCACGGCAGGCAGAGGCTCTTTCCCGACACAGCAGGTTGCTGCTTGCACAGCTGCTGTCTGGTTTTGCTTCGTTTTGTTTTGTTCTTGTCAGGCTTTCTCTGTGTAGCCCCGGCTGTCCTGGAACTCACTCTGTAGACCAGGCTGACCTCAAACTTAGAGGCCCACCTGCTTCTGCCCCTGATGCTGGCATTAAAGACATGTACCACTACCACTGAGCCTCAAGCTGTTATCTTTACAAGCCCCTCTGCCTAGGGATCCGATTGTCTGTGGATGAAATGGGGTGGGTGTGGGAGAACCAAACCACATTTGTTGAATAAGACAGTGAGTGACTAAATAAATGCACATAGGAAATATACGGTAAATATGAGCATTTTAATAGAAGAACGGACCGACTATTATCCAGGATGTAAT
This sequence comes from Microtus ochrogaster, assembly GCF_000317375.1. NCBI lineage: Eukaryota > Metazoa > Chordata > Mammalia > Rodentia > Cricetidae > Microtus > Microtus ochrogaster. The sequence goes on along the minus strand of NC_022015.1, from coordinate 56,144,631 downwards.
AAATGACACTCCGGCACCTGACTGATGAAATTAGAAATTGCTTGAAAGGGTCTTTTAAAGGATAAATTGCTGCTGTGCCCTAACATTTAGTATCTGCCTACGATAATATCTAATGCTTTGTAGAAACATCCACTCTCAGGCACAAATAAGCTAGCACAAGGATCTCTGTGGCTATGTCGTCTCTAGTGGTAAAGTGCTGTAAGCAGCCTGAATTTTGACCAATAAAGCAGATGTTAAACACGCCGCTCCTCACAACCATTCTGCATGCAGCAGCGAGGCAAAATGAAGCCAATCTGTATAAATAGACAAGGAAAGAAATATCGATGCAAGCAGAGAAACCAATTTACAGAGTGCCACATTATATGATGATATTTACATTCTCAAAATAGAAAGCAGAACCGTTCTTGTGGATCTTCACACGGGGTCCTGAATGCATAAGAAGAGGAAAACTGGTGAGAGTTGGAAGTGGTAAGAAAACAAACAAGGCAGACTTCGCCGTTATTCCCCTGCTTAGATTTTAAGGTTGATAATCAAAACTTAGCCGTGTAGTAGTTGTGTGATTAAAATTTTCAGAAGATTAAATGGGAAACTCAGCCAAAGGATGCTGAGGCTGAAGCACAAATTCCTGTGGCACCTCTCTGAGCGGGGTGGGATGCTACTCTAGGTGGCTGCCAGATGCCCACTGTTTGGGGAGTTTCCAAGCCAAGAGCCAAGAAAAGAGGGCAGGAGCCCTACCCTGCTGTTCTGCTGGCACCAGCCTCCAGGGCCAACATGAACTGGCTGAATTCCAATGGCCAGAGCATCACCTCCTTCTTCCTTTCTTGTGGTACCCAGTGAAGCAGAGGAAGAAGGGTAAGAAAGGAAGTAAACTGGAGGAAGAGGAGACCAGAGTCATAGGTGACAGACAACCTACTTGGATATTGTACTACAATTCAAGTCTAGGAATAGTTGAGAGGATTTGATGGCGTCTCTCCTCCTCTTCCATCCTTTCTTGTTTGAACAATGCCATCCCCGTAGGCCAGTGCCAAGCACCTACAGAGTGTAGAATCAGATGGTGTCTCCTGGAGTTAACTTGGACACTCTTTACCAAAAACTATGGGATAAAAAATGGGCCCTGTAAAAATTCGTAGGACATACAGAACTTTTTCTTCATTGGAAATCAAATACTGATTCTGTCCCCTTTGAGGCTTCCAAGTTTCATTTATTTCCCAAGATTTTCACAGAATGGGCCAAACATGATGTTGCCTGCCTGTAATCCTGGCACCCCCAAAGACCACGGCAGGACAATGTAAAGTTCATAACAATTCTGGTCTGCATATTGAGACCTTGTCTCAAAAGATTCACTCTGTCTTGCTTGATCTGTCTGTCTGCCCATCCTCCTGTCCTTACAATCACATTTATTTAGCAAGAGAGACAACTTCTAAGCCACTGTAGAGCACCTGGTAGAGAGTGTCAAAGAAGGCTTTGCAGAAATAATGCCAAGAATGAGTAGGCACCAGCAAATCTTCGGGCATGTGAATGAAGAGGGGCAAGGAGGGGGCGCAGATGAGCTAGCCCGGCGCTAAAGGGAAAACAAAGGCTGTGACAAAGTTTACCGAGTGGACTCACAGTGGGAAAAGGAAGTGTGGGAAGCAATGCCACATTTAGAGAACGAGAAAGTGTGCTGAAATCCCACAGGATGGGTTTCTACTGAGCAGAGGAACATCATTAAAAACGATTGTTAGGCTTGGTAATGAAAAACCAATAAAGGCTACGGCAGCAAGAACGTGGTCAACGATTCCTAACTGAAACCAAGTCTCTGGTGCAGGGAAGCCTGAGGAAGTGGGGGAGGGGGCTGGTACTTTGAATCCCCCAAGCCCAGGTGGTTGAACCATCTGATGTGCTCAGGGGGGACCCCATCAAACCGAGAACCAAGAACCAAGTTCCCCAAACTGTGCTGTCTGAAACCTCTCCCTCCTTAACCAGCCTGTGTTGTTTTAATTAACAACTCAGTTTCAATGACTCTCTCAGGCTCAATAAAAAGCAACTGCAGACTCTAACTTGCTTTCAAACACCTTGCCACATGAAAGCTCAGAGATCAATCACATTGCCTATCAGGATATCAGTGAACCTGGGACTTCTGGGGAAAGGAACCTGCTGTGAACTTCAAGCGCTCTTACACGGGCGAAAACAAGACCTGGTGGGCACCAGGCAGGTAGCCAGACAAGAGTGCCACACTGCTGGAGGAGAGCCTGAGCCAGTCCTCAGTCATCAATGTTATTGCAAGTGGTGTGCTGCTGAGACATTTGATGCTGACACTCAGAAAAAGAACCCATCACTCATTTTACCAACTACCCAATGGCCACACAACCTCAAGAGTTCTCTGAGTAATGACTGTGTAACCCTAGGGTTAGACCCAAGGATAGCACGCACAAGCCCACAACTATGAAAAGAGTAGAAAGAACAGCAAAAAGTGGTGAGCAGGACAGGCTATGGGGTCCCACTCTGTGGCTTTTAGCCATGTCTTTAGCTTCTCTACCTCAGTTTTCCCTTCTGTGATAATGAGGTATATTTTATATTCTACTTCATTGGGTAGTTAATATTAAAGGAAAGTAGGTTAAAAAGCAATGAACATAGACATTTATTAAAGCCCAAAAGAATAGGCATCATGACAATGTAAAAATAAAAATCAATGTTAGCCATTGCTATTTATTTATTTATTTACTTGGTTTTTCACGACAGGATTTCTCTGTGTAACTTTAGAGCCTATCTTGGAATTTGCTTTGTAGACCAGGCTGGCCTGCCTCTGCCTCCCAAGTACTGGGATTAAAGGCCTGTGTCACCACTGCCTGGCCCAGCCATTGCTTTTTAAGTGAGAGCTGGGGAAACAATAGCAGCCCAGGGGATCAGAGCATTGGTGGAATGAGGGCAGAGCAAGCTAGCTTTATGTACTCTCCAAGGCAAGCAAGTGCATTTGGGCTCCTTTCATTGTACACTGGTTCTAGTCTGCAGGGTTAGAACTTGTATTTTTAATTATTTATGATATAGAAATCACATTTTGCAGGGAAATAAGAAAAGTGATCCTGAACACAGATGTTTTCTATTTGGAATGGAAATTATGCCTGTAAAAAGCAGTCTTTCCAGAATAATTGTATAGCAGGTACTGCGGGCAAACCATCCCTTAACCCAAAAGACACCTGGCTTCAGATACAAACAGGACACATCTAAACTGAGGGGGAAAAATCAGTTACTTTCTGTGGGAGAATGCTCTTGTATACTGTAAAGATTTGCCACTTTTATTGGTTTAATAAAACGCTGCTTGGCTAGTAGCCAGGCAGGAAGTATAGGCAGAAAAACCAGAGTAAGAGAATTCTGGGAAGAGGAAAGGAGAGACAGTCACCAGCTGGACACAGAGGAAACAAGATGAGAATGAATACCTTACTAAGAAAAGGTGCAAACCCACATGGCTAAACATAGTTAAGAATTATGAGTTAATTTAAGTTGTAAGAGCTAGTTAATAATAAGCCTGAGCTAATAAGTCAAACAGTTTATAATTAATATAAGCTTCTGTATATTTCTTTGGGACTGAATGGCTGCATGATAGGGCAGGACTGAAACTTCCATCTATAGTGACTCTTGATTCCCATAGATACTCAAGCTAATTGTCATGTTCCTTCCCCTGGTTATTGCTGGAAGGGTCTGAGGGACGTCTCTGGGTGCCCATGGCAATAGAAGCTATGAGTACCCCTCACCATCCCCGATTTCCCCCCTTATCCTACTTACCATGGGTAGTGAAGGCCCTGCTTCTGTAACCCATATATGACATGTGTCAGGTCTTCCATGAATCTTAAGCCCTTTGTTCTTGAGGATGAGGTACAGCAGAACTGTTGGTGCTCTGCAGAGTAAAAATAAGTGAACCCCAATTCTAGGTGGGGTACACAAGCTGTATAACTTTGGCCCAGCTGCTACCCTGTGTGTGACCATGAGTCTCACAGTGTCTCCATGAGATCAATTCTGTCACCTCTGACCTTGGCTAGCCATACCACAGCAGCATGTAGCTGCCTTGTCAGGAAACTGAGATCAGGCAACCCCTTCAAGTTCTGTATTTGCATATTCAATACATCATCAAACAGAAAGAGGAAGGGTAACCTCCTTAGCAGGGCTAAACTAGAGCTCCATCAGCTCAGAGCACTGCTAGTACCAGAGCTACAGAAGTCCTTTGTCCACCTTGGTGACCGAGAATCCTAAAACAAGATATTTGGTAGTATCTAAAGACAGTGCAATGGAAAACTCCACCCTGATTTTGTGTCATGTGTTGGTGAATGAGAAGAGTTTGCTACAAAATATATCCAATACTCTTGGTTCCTGATTAAGGGTGACAAATCCCCACCCCCATAATGGCCAAAGATATAGTTGTACAAAATCAGACAGGCAGAAAACAGTTTGCTACAAGTAAATTAAGTTTGTGAAAATTAAGTTTGCAGGCTGATAACAAGATGGATATGTCACTGGCAGATCCTTCAAAGCCCAGGGTTTGAGCTGAGGGTTGGAACATGTTGGTTCTAAGTTTCTGGCTTTCCAAAAATCATTATTAATCTTCTTCATTTCTGCTTGAAAGTAACCCCCTCAGACTGGAGAAATAGTTCAGCAGTTAAGAGCACTGATTGCCCTTCCAGAGGACTCAGGTTTAATTTCTGACCCACATGGCAGCTCACAACTGCTTGCAACTCCCTTCCAGGGACCTGCAACCCATGGCAAAACACTAATGCTCATAAATAACATTTTTATAAATAACATTTATAAAAAACAAAAAGTAACCTTTCCCACTTCAGGAAATTCATCACAGAGAATTTAATTTATTGATTTACTACATATTACTGAATTTCTACTTTATATACCAGGCACTATTCTAGAAATCTAGTATATCACTGAATCAACCAAGGCTTTGACTTACTGGATTTGCCTCTTATGCTTGGAAGATAGACAAAATTCCAAGAGGCCTATCATAAAATGTCAGGCTGTAACAAGTGCTATGAGGCTGAACAATGAAATGGACAAAAGATGATGCAGACACTTTAGATATTCTGGGATAGCCTCTCCGCAGACTTGATCTCTGAGACGATGATTAATATGGGACATACAGACCAGGAAAAGGAACAGTAGTGCACTGGTCTTGAAATCCTCAGAATGCTAGGAGCTGGGTGAGGGGTGGGTGGGGAGGTGACAGTGAAATTGGTAAGTGATGTAGAGGAGTCAGGTCCAGATCATGTGTAGGTCTGGAGACCATGGCGAGGACTTAGATTCTGCTAGAGTACCTATTCAAGGTACTCATACAGACTGCAGATATTTTTGACACTCAAACTCAATCTGACATTTCTTGATGGATGTTATGCTGAACAGCTCAAACATTGGAAGCTAACTTTAGGACTTTAAGTAGCCCTGTACCCAGCTGTAGGATATAATGGCTAAAATCTCTGATTTGAAGGCAACACCTTGCCTGGCTTTACTTGTCTTCAGGCTGGAGCAGTCAATGGGGGCTAGAGAGTCCCCACCCTCTTCTTCCCACACACCTGGAATAAAGCTAAGGGTCAGAGCTCTAGGTAGAAGGGGCTGACAATACCACTTCTTTTACTGTGTTGAAGTCCAGCAGGGTCCTCAACTTCCACGTGCCTCACACCACACAGGTGTTGATCATGGGAACGTGGGTACCATAATGCCAAATAACCTTGACTCCATCTCTCCAGTTATGAACAAGGAAGTACATCAAACAAGCCCTGCAGTTGTAGATGGAGATGATGAGTGTGGCTTCAGAGTCAGTGAACGGACTTCCGTCATGATGAACTGGGCAAATCAAGCAGGCAGGGTCCTGTTGGCCTTAGCAATGCTGCAGTTTAGAATTTTAAGAAGTGCTTAGCATTTTAAGAAGTGTCCTGGTCAGAAAAGGATTATAGATGCACAATACAACAGATTCCAACAAAACAAACCTCTATATGGTTTACAGTGCATTTAAAAATATGTGTAGGCTTGGGAGAGAAAAGGAAAAGGATAAAGTCCTTAAAATAGAAAAGAAATAAAGAGTGTAGTTGGGTGTGGTGGCATACACCTTTAACCCCAACACTTAGGAGGCAGAGGTAGGCAGATCTCTCTGAGTTCAAGGACAACCTGATCTACAAAGTGAGTTCCAGGACAACCAAAGATACACAGAGAAACTCTGTCTCAAAAAGCCAAAAATTAAAATAAAAATAAAAGAAATAGAGTTTAAAATAAAGCCACATAAAGATGTAAAATACACAGAGCGTCTGGATACTGTATATTATTGTGTTGTCTTTGAATTGTATGACTGCTGAAAAAGGAACAATAGCTGCTAAAAGAGATTTGGTTATAAATACTGCTGGATTAATCCAACATAGGTATTTTGAAAATGGCTTGACTTCAAAATCTAAGTCAAAAACGTATGTTACTTTGCAGAAGAGGTTTTGCTTTTGTTTCCACAGGAAATGAGAGGCTGTGGTTTCATTCTGGGCCAAAAAAAAAATAAGACCCCCTGAGAAATCTCCAATTGGAGCAGATGGCCCAGATGTCTGAGTTCTACATACAGAAAAGCCTCAAGATTTCTCAGAGGGGTCTTCCTTGCTCAAGCCTCACAGAATATTCCAGCCAGGACTTTACCATAATTGTAAATTTTCTTAAGGTCGCCATAAGATTATCAGTACTCCCAATCCGCAGGAAGTAGCTTGGAAAACTACGCCCACAGTCCCAAAAAAATGGATTATTGATATTTATCTTTGTTTAGAGTGTTGGTTACAATATGTTATGGATAATGGTCTGAACAAAAAGCTAAACAAAGGATATTAGATTCAGAGTTCTTGTTTTTTAAAAAAGGGAGGAGTGCTGTGGGATAATGGTCTTTTATCCTGTCACTTGTATTATTTTTAATAAAATGCTGATTGGCCAGTAGCCAGTGGGGTGACCAGGCAGGAAGTAGAAGTGGGGCGATGAGAGCAGGAGAATGCTGGGGAGAGGAAAGATCAGTCTGCAGTCATCACCCAGCTTCAGAGGAAGCAAGATGAGAATCCCTTGCTGACAAAGGTACCAAGCCACATGGCTAACACAGACAAGAACAATGGGTTAGTGTAAGATGTAAGAATTAATTAATAAGAATCCTGAACTAGGCCAACCAATTTATGATGAACGTAGACCTCTGTGGAGCCTGGTAGGACAGAAACCACAGTCAACAATAGGGGAGGCTGGAGTACGAGGAGAAGCTGCAGGTCTGTGGCTGGCACTTCTGGGAAGTCTTTTCACCAGGCATTATTCCAGAAGCAGAATGAGACCCTCATTGCTCTATCTCCTGTGCTCCTGGGCCCATGTGCATCTCTCTTGAGGGCCCTATTAGCTTCACTTGGGTGGCATTTGGGACACCGATGATATGTCCACCCTAGAGTTTCTGGCCTAGTCAGTTAAGGTTGTCATCCAAGCATCTGTGCATCTGAGGTCACGTGATAGTCCCAGTGGCCATTTTGTGAACAAATTCTGACCTTCAAAATAGGACCCAAACCCTAAGGATGGAAAGCATAAACAGAAGTGATTCTGCCTCTTCAAGCCATCCTCTGTGCCCAGATTTCATTTTCCTGAGGAAAAATAAGCACCCTTGTCTTCTTAAAACAGTCCTCTGGGCTTTCTACCACACATAACTCAACCTAATTGCATATGATAAAAAAGAACGAAAGAAAAAAGGCCTTAGGCCATATCTCGTATCTCCCTTCCTCCAATTTTTTAGAAAATCTCAAGTCTAATTTTTTCTCCAAGTTAAGAGAAAATTGGAATATGGCGTTAGCAGTGAAAAGCTTGAATTCTTATATTAAATTTGGCTGAGTAGCTTCAGTCAATCGATGAGTCGGTACTTATCCTAATTATTTCTCAAGAAATTGTGCACCCAGATCCCAAGGTGCAGAGGTGTCGTAGCAACTGATTTCTCAAGCACTAAACGAATTGTGTCTAGTGTGGAGGTTGGAAAGAGCCCCAGGGCCTGTGCCCCTGGCAGACTGTATAAGAATTTTCCTCTCCAGTAGAAGCTGTTAGGATCAACAGATTTTGCCCTACTTCAATAGCTAGCCCGCCTGATTAGGGAAGGAATGCAGTGTTCAGAAGCATTATGCTGAAAGTGGCTTCTGGATAATGATATACAATTTCTAGGGGGTGTTTGTCACAACTCAGACTTTTGTGTGCTTGCTTTTTAAACTAGAAGATTAAGAAGAACTGCGATTACTAGTCTCAAGAATGCAGATGGCTGAAGTTGGATGCTGCCATGGTCCTTAAATTCTGCTATGGATGAACTAATTCACTGGGTCCAGCCATTACCTGCACATCCTTTCAGCAGCGGTCTGCGGATACATTTGTAGGGATGCAGCAGACCCTGTCTTACCTGTCTCCATCCTCATGGTAGGCACTTTGGCTCCCAGTCAAATGACCGTTTGGATAATTAACACATTCTACATATGGGTGAAGGGACAAAAATTGTGTGAGGAATATCAGGCATTCAAATTGTATATTGGTCTATCATATCTACAGGGGAAAGCTTGATCTGCAGATGAGACCAGGTCACAGATACCATTTAAAGGCAAAGTGTCTGAGAGGAGAAAAACCAACTCATGAATCCCCATCTTGAAGTTCTAAACCTAAAACTGGTCAGCAAATGTGCTATAAAAAAAAAAAAAGACCTTGGCTGATTTCCTAGTTTACAACCTCTTTCCCCATTTCTGAACAAACCCAGAGAGAGTAAATCAAGGTCCTCCGTCTTTGTAAGATGCTGTAAGCTGACCCTGGAGCTCTGTTGAGACTCCTCAGAAGAAAAGATTGTACCCTGGCTTCCAAGCTCTCCCACTAGACTTTCTCCTGACTGAAATAAAGTTTAAACAGGAGTGAAGTGAGCGGAGGGTCGAGGAGCATGGTGGGTTCTGTGGACGCCCAGGCAGAACCAGAGTTAACCCTGTTTGGATAGGAAGTACAGCTGGGCTAAGTAAGGGCTCATGCTAGAATTTGATGCTGGTTTTGTTTTGGTTTTGTTTCTTAACATGAGTATCATTAGGTAGTGACCATTCTGCACATATGATGAACTTTGAGCCTCCAAGTAATGATGAGACAGAGTGTCTCTCCCCCCCTAACTTACTCCCCCAACTCCCTTTCCGGCCTTTATGACCGCCTATCTTTTCCTGGCCTCATACATACAATGCAAACAAAATTGAATGTTAGTAAGATGACTTATGCCAATGGGGAATAAATTCAAAGGGACTGACAGAAGCCCTCTGGAGATGGCTAGACTCAGTCCTGCAATGGAACCTTGTATATGGTACAGGATGTTATCTATTAGAGTCCCTGGGCACAGTCAAAGGGACAAACACGTGCCTATTTGCCTTGCTAAATGAGGGGGAGCATAACAATTCTTCAGTACCAGGTCGCTTCTGAATACTCAGTGGCCTTCCAGGGACACTGGCAAGGCCCACTCTCTTCTTTTTCAAATCCTGTGATTCTCTCATTTGAATGCCTACCCAGATGGTTTCATATTCTGGGCTGATGGTTAAATAAGGCCCTTGCTGGCTCCAGTCTACCGCCTCTATCTCTTGCTCTTTCGCTCTTGAGCACATCCCCAGTTCCCTCAAAGTACTTTCTCCTTTGATGACTCCACTTCGTTTTTCTCAGTAAGCACGGAACCCAATCGAAAGAAAACCAGAGTTCTTATTTTGAAAGCTGAGGGGTGGCAATGGGGGGGGGGGGGACGTAAAAAAAACCTTCCTAGGACAGCCAAGAAAAGGAACGGGGTAAATTGATTCCTGTCCCCACCCTTGGGTGTGTGTAGCCATAGTTTGGTGTGCGCTGAAGACTGAGTATGCCTTTTTAAATGAGCCCAGCAGCCCCCGTAGTTTCCGGGCACTGCAAATATTAAGTAACAAGAAAGCAATTACGTTTCAGGGAGGAACTCCGCGGGTGTTTATTCCTGGCAATCATTACTGGCATCTGAAGCCCCGGGTTGAGGAATTACAATCAACAGTTCTTTGTCCGTTCCAATTCTTGAGGCACAGCGGGATTTTTTTTTTCTGTTTTCTTAAATTACAAGCAAAAACTCCCAAATTCACAATTGAGATTGTCACCCAGGTGACATTTGAATTCTCACTAGGATGTGCTCAGTGGAATTCTGGAATTGCTAAACCTTTTTAGTCTGACACTGCCTGACCTCTGGCTACAGACCCACCTTGCCTCATAAAAGCTGGACTCTGAGGGGTCAAGGTCAAGAACCCAGACCGAGAGCAGCCATCTTCTAAGAGATCCACAATGCTGCTGAGACAATAACCACAGCCTCTTTCTGGTCAGTTAATGTGTTCCCAGCAGTCCATGATCACAGATAATTCCAAATATCGATGGCTCGACGGAATAAATCAGAGGCACTTCCTGCGAGGCCTGATGTTAGAAAGGAGGCAGCTTCTGAATTTGTAAAGTACATCATTTCATTTTATTTCCCTCCTGAAAGAGCTTGGACCAAACATCTCCAATGCAAATGACTTCGGGTTCCCTCACCTGCAGAGCTGATTGTCTTTTTTCCTGATGGCCTCTTTTCTTGATTAAATCCTGGAGCTCTGGTTAACGCATTAAGTCAGGACTAGAATCCCTGAAAACAAACCAAATTAAAACTGCAATTCATTTATCTAGGAGACTCTTCCTGTCACTCTTCTCTGCAAAGGAGAACCAGGGGCCAAAAGGAAAAAAAAAGGAAGTACATCGTTTAGAACAGTCGACAGAAGAGAGAGCTAAAGGAGAGGGGGAGAAGGCAAGGGGGGTGAGTACATTCGCAACAGACGGGCCATCAAATGAAAGACTTTCCCGTCATGTCCTTAATTAAACACCATTTTATCCCGAGTTTCTTTCTTACACTTCTATAGAGATTCGTTTATACTTTTTCTGCCCTTAGTCATGCATTGAGACTAATCTGTGAGCATCAGCAATTGGATGGCTTGAGATGATTCAGAAGAGATTTCTAAAAACGTTGACAGATGTTGGCAGTCTGTGAAGCAGTAGTAAAACCTGGACAGTGCTGGCCATGGATCTCCAGCGACACAGTCTCTCAGGCCAGCATTCGCTGTTCTCATCAAGGCTGCTCCGACACACACGTTTTAACCAACAAAGCGAAGAAGAGCTTGATTGTATGGTCTTCGGCTTGGATCTGAGGCTTTCTCTAGATGTATAGAAAAATGTAGGTGGTAGTTAGCAAATGAGTTAATTTCCTTGCTTTAAAGAGGCTTAATTACCAAACACCAGGCAATTGGGATGAGTAGGCGGCCTCTACAAGAAAGGAGGAAACTCAAAAGGCATCTAGTTTCTAGTCCTACAGATAATACAAACAGAAGATAAGGCAACTTTGTTTTTCTAATTTGATGTCTCTTCTATAGTGCGTGTGTGTGCACGTGCACGCTTGTGCACGCATGCGTGTTCATGCATACACACATATACACATGTCTGTGGAGACGAGAGGTCACGTGGAGATGTCATTCCCAGGCACTATCCTTATTTTTTATACAGAATCCCTCACAGGCCTGGATCTTACCAAGCAAGCTAGGCTAACTGGCCAGTGAGTCCCAGAAGCCACTTGTCTGCCCTTCTGGGCTTGGGATTACAGGTGCACTTCCTCACCCCATCCCTTCGCACACGAACACATGGGAACTGAACTCATGTCCTTGTTCTTTCAATAAGCTCTTCACCACCCTCGCTGTCTTCCCAGCCACTGATTTGGTCCTGTTGGACACAGAAGGATGTCAGCAGCTTTGCACTTTGAGCAGGCCACCTAGTTCTCCAGGTCTTCATAATGCTTTTGGGCTATAGTTCTATTAAAGGGCAGATAGATGCAAACTGAATTTAAATCTGATAAGGATACTAACTGGTTTGGGCGATGTCATCTGTACATAGCCCCTGCCCAACTGCTAGGTTCTCGGAACCCTCTCGTGCAATTCTCCTGTAAGGCAAACCCTTTCTTTGCATAATACTCATCAATGGAAAAAGTCAAAATAAGCCATTGGAAAAATCAACAGAAACAAGGAGGCATCCATCAGTATGTGTCAGCGGATGCCTGTTTCTTCTGCCGTACTATCGCCATGCAGAGGGAGCTCATTCAGTGCAGAAGGCAGGATGTGTGTGATCTTCAGAACTAAGAGCAGAGGGGAACATTTGACTCTGGTACAGAGGCTAGATCTCTGGAAACCAAGCCCAGAGGCTGCATGGACAGGGGGGGCAGGGGCCGGAAGGTGGAAAAAGTCAGGAGGAGGAAGGATACACCTCAAGGCCCTATCTAGTTGGTTCCTATACAGGCAAGATGTGTCACCTCTGACAACTTAGTCGCTCCCCAGCAACTCAGGACCCAAACAAGTGGGAGGCACTTTGGGCTATTATCTGTAGCTCTATCTTTTAGCTCTACTCTGTTCCCATCCTCTGCCCACCTGAATGGGATACCCCACTCCCACATCAGGTTTATACTTCATGTCAGTGGCCAGAACATCCAAGTCTTTACCCTCACACCTCACTGCTTCCTCACGCTTGCATTTGCTTGTGTGGGTTTGGGTTGTGTTGGTCAGTTGGTTGGTTTACTACACCATGGTTTTAAAACTCAACCTTTGCTTCCCATGCCAAAGTTACTCTCAACAATGTACTTTATAAAATTTCTTCTACGGCTTGGCCTCTGGCCTCTTCTTTACCATCCTACCCTGCTTTAGCCCCGTATTAGCTAGCAAAGGTCCTTTGTCTGCCATTTGGTTCTGGTCTTCCAGGACTCCTCCAGCACATACTTTTCTCAAATACTAAGTGTTCACTGGCCTTTATCTGGGGATCTTTTATAACCCAGAGGCTGCCAGGACCGGGGCTTTGCACATCTCCCCAAGCTAGTACTTCCTCATGAGGGTTTGTGGCCCAGTGCTTGCTTCACTCAGTGTATGAAGGGGAGGGGGAGGAGCAAGAGAGGACCTGTGGTGTTTGTTGTTTGCTTCCGCCTCTGAGCCTGAGTAAGAGCAGAAAATCCTGTAGAAGTGTGGCTGCCACCCTCTTTGGGTGGCTACCACCCTCAGGTGTCAGAGAGTTCTGTGTATCAGGTCTAGCTCCACCTACTTGGTGGTCATGTGGCCTTGAGATAATTATTTAATGTCTCTGAACTTCAAATTCTTCTTTAAGATAAAGAAAAAAATTCTTTTGGGGGTTAGTTTCTGAGCCAAATGAGATTGCAGCAAATTAATTGACCTCCATATGTGGATCAGATACAGAAGAGTGGTGTATATGATCTAATTATCTAAACTACCTAGCTGTGGTGGGTATTTGCTCCACCCATGACCTTGAGCTATCTGGCCCCCTAGAGGCAATGCTTCTTGTCTGCCTATGTGACCTCTTATAAGGAGGATGAAAGGGTTGCTCTCTCCTGGGTGGTGAAGACTGGGTCCAGTGGCATGAAGCAGCATGTGACCGGTTCCCACTTTTCCAAGAACCCTGCAACTGGATTTACCATATCCTATATCCGCGAGTGTATTTCCCCCCTTTTATATCTTAATAAATCCTTGATGCCCCTTAAATAGATGCAAATGAATTTCTCCTAATACCTAGCAGATTGCTCAGATGGGAGAATGAGCAGAAGTTGGTCACTTGTATAATGCCGTCACAGTGCAAAAATAGTTCTCTCTAGGTTGGATCACAAGAGGCCTTTACAGCTGGACATGATAGTGTATACCTTTAATCTCAGCACTCAGGCGGCAGAGACAGGTGGATCTCTGTGAGTCTGAGGCCAGTCTTATGTATATAGTAAGTTCCAAGACAGCCAGAGATATGTAGAAAGACCCTGTCTCAAAAACAAAGACAAACGACAACAGCCAAAACAAACAAACAAAAAAAAAAAACAAGAGGCATTTATGGTTTGGCCCGAGGTCTGCCCAAGCATAAGGACCTACGTCAAACCTTTCAGAGAAAACCATCTCCGGCTCAAATGGACTGCTGGTGCTAAGTGGCCACTTTCAATGTATTTACATTGCCTTCCACATGGGTTGAGCTACCCCACTGTGGATAAAATGGACGCCATTAAATCTTGCTTTTCAGGAGGAATAAAAGATCTTTCTCTTTCGGTTAAAGGCTATAAAAATGAGCTGTGGTGACTCTTCCCATGGTGAACACTTCCCCTCTCTGCACCACTTGCTAAGCTAATCCTTGATTCTAATCACTGGAACTACTTATCAAAAGCTGTAGCTGGCAGCCCTCCCGATTACTCCTGCAGTATTAATATGTCATAAGGATGAACAGGGGAGGACCATACAGCCACTTCTAGAGAAGGACGGAGCATAGCAAAGGACTCCACAGAATGGTCCAGGTACTTGGGAGAAGTGTGGAAGCCCGGGGCTGTTTTCCTCCCCGGTGTTTTACGGGAAAGGATTTATTGCTCCACAATGAGCTTCTATTTATTTCCAGCAAGCATTTTTGCATTATTATTCATTCCGCGATTCAGATGGGAATTTAGAGGTGACAGCTTGCCAATTTTTCATCCCCACAAACATTCTGGATGTGAACGTCTTAATCTGAAATCACTGCATTAATTACAAGGGGGTGGGAGGGTAGGGAAAGTCAGCATGGTTTTGACGATGCTCACGTCTCTGAAGAACTGTGCTAAATGGACAGCTCTGACAACGCAGATGGGATGCTGGACTCGGCCTGCTGGAGGGACGACAGGGAGGCGCAGGCTCTTAGAAGAAACCACTCATTGCTCCTGCTCATTCTGAGGCTTTTCCACCTTTGGGGAAAAGCTCACACCTGTGCAAGCCAAGATGGCATTTCCCTCATTTAACATTCTCTTTGAAGGCTTTGAATAGCCCATCACTAAGCAATCAGTTCTTAGGCAGCTAAGCACTTCCTGACATTCATTCTTGTCCAGTTGTAGAGAACCATGTGAACCAGGGCCTTCAAATCAAAGCAGAGCATCAGACTCTCTCGGTTCTTCCTCGGAGTGTACTGTGTCTGGGTGATGATTGTTGGTAACTCCGCAGGAGGAGAGAGCCCGTTCTCTCGCCACCCCGCCTCCAACAGTAACTGTTAAAAATAAGCCCACCCTCCCTTGAACTTGCTTTCACACCCAACTTTGCACACCCCATCTCCTCTCTTCCTGTCCCTCTTGTTGGGGTCTCATTGCTGAGGTCCAAAGCTTTCCTGGTTGTTATTGGTATCACTTGGTTTGTATCCTTCCTTCCCATTTCCATCAAACAGCATCCATAGAAAGGCTTGATGCATATGCTCCCCTAGAAGAAATATCTTCTTTCATATATCTCAAATAGCGTTGTAAAACCCTGTGACTATTAATGGAAATTTAATAGAATCATGTTGTAATTATTAAGATTTGGGTAATATAGAGAAAAATCATGCCATAATATTTTTTCCAAGCCTCCTATATACTCATATGTATTTAAGCACCCCAGAAGAAAGCCTGGTTCACAACAGGGATTTCTTCCAAATTCATTTGACCATAGTGTCTTCCTATCTAAAATGTGTACGTTTGTCTGTCACTAGACTGTACTTCAGGAAATACTGATTCTGTAAGCTTTGCAGGGAGAAGGGCAGATAGAGGTTATTAGCTTGAGCAAGGCCTTTGGGAGTTTGAAGATTGACTGTTCGATCACTACAAATTGATCTGGGATCAACATGATTAAGTTCATGAAACCAGACCATAGGGAATCAAAAGAGGGAAAAATCAAGAAGGTTTTGTGGAAGAGGTGGGATGGAGTTACACTTCAAGTATTAAATATTTAGGAAGAAGAAAAATAAGACATTTCAAGGGTAGGCCAAAGTCAAAGACAGGGAGATGCAGGACTATGTTGCTTTTAAGTCTTAATTTCCTTAACTGTCTGAAAAGTTAGATTGTGATTAACGCATCCCAACCCTCAGCCCTATTCTGTCATGTTGATCTAGGGTATGAGCATCACTAAGATAGGATTCAGTACAAGAGGATTTTGGTAAGGGAATGCCTGGGTGGTAGGAAGTGGGATGGACCTGGGGAAAGCCTTCGGACCACTGCACAAGTCTGAACCCAGGAGATGGGGGCAAGAAGGAGAGACATCCTAGACTGCCAGGAAGCAGGAAGAAGGGTAGGCAAGGAAGCGGGAAGTCCTCATATCAGCAATGGCCACAGAAAGAGTTCTTCATCTCCCAGGTCTGGCTTTGCCCACACATTTCTGCTGTCTGAGCAGCACACACCTGACACAGATGGAGTACAAACCTGGCAGCCTGGGCACAAATGTAGGTAGGTGGGAACCAAACTTACCACCAAGCTCAAGAAACACAGGAGGAAGATGGAGGAGGAGGTGGTGGTGGTAGTGATGGTTGTCATGATGGAAGAGGAAGAAGAAGAGGAGGAGTAAAAGGAGGAGGAGGAAAAGGAGGAAGAGGAGGAGGAGAAAGATAAAGTAAATGAGCCCCCACACAAGGAACAAACTCTCCACAGGCCTAACCCAAAGGTCTACATATGAAATCAGGAGAAAAGGCAACAATATCTGGTGTGTATGATAAAGAAACACAGCCTCTTGGTCATTGTGACTGTCTCATGCAAACACCCTAACCTTCCCCAAGGAAACCTTCCTTTAGTCACTGTGGAATCTCAAGCTTATGCGGGCAGACTATCATTACACACACACACACACACACACACACACACACACACACACACACACACACATGAGAACAAAGAGGAAACCATCAGGGCTCCTTCTGTGGGGCCTTAGAGGAGGCCCCAGCAGGTAAGAGGCCAGTTTCAACTCCATTTGCTTCAGGACAAACTGATTCCTGTGTGTCTGAAAAATATGACGAAGGAGCGTGGAGTGCCTTGCATGAGCATGTTCAGAAATAATCCACTGCTGATTGACTCATGAAAATGTACGATGGCCCACAAGCATTTAATTAGCTGAACTGTGTGTGCTTTCTGTGGTAAAGGAACAGCTGATGAAGGATGGAGAGAGCAAGCCACTGGGGATAATGCACAGAGAATGACCCCTGCGTTGACCCCTGCATGCTCTTTTCCAGCAGGGCTGACTAAGCTGCTGACAGACATCCAGGAGGAAACCCACTCCAGAGCCCAGTCAGAGTCCTTGGAAAGGATCATATGTGGCCTCAGTTATTCAACTCTCTCTGCTTACAAAAGACAAGGGAGCCTGGGAAATCTGCGTTCCAAGAATGTTCTTTGAAGGTGAGTAGCCAACCAGTACAGAAGGCAGAAGGCAGAAGGCTGGTTCCTTGTGGCTCCTGTGGGCTGTGATTAACATTCCTGGTTCCTTGGGAAGAATCCAGAGACGGCAAGAGGTTTCCATCCTACCCAACTAATGTCACAACAACAACAACAAAAAAAAAAGAAGTAAAGGAAGAATAAAGGAGGAACAACAGAAGAAGACAAGAATAGGCAGTCTGAGAAGGTGGAGGACAAGCAAGGCTACAGCCATTTAGTTCTAGTAGGGACAGAGTTGTAATAGTTTCTGACCTCTTGGCCAGCACTTGGATATAGAACGTGACATAGAGTATGGTGAAGCTCGCTAGGAGTTGTGACACTAAATGTACCCTGTACTGAGCTCTGAAAATCCAGAAGTTCTCCCTGCCTCCTCTCTCTCTCTTTCCCCTCTCTCCCCTCTCTCCATGTCTCCTTGTAGGTTAGGTCAGGTTGGATTGTCAGCTCTAGTAAATTAAGAAGCAATCTACAAGGAGGGCAGGGAAGATTAGATTATGAAATCTCTGACCTAATGAATAGTTTAATCCCTTGATGGATTCCTGACATGATAACATTATTGAGAGGTGGGAAAAAGTAGAATGTGGGGCCCAGTTGAAGGAAGCAGGTCTCTGGGGGTGGCCCTTGGGGGGCTATACCTTGACCCCTTCCTGCTCTCTCTGTTTCCTCTCCACCATAATGTCAACTGTTCCAACATGATCTGCTTCAACCATGATGTTCTCTGTTCAAGTCCAAGGGGCAACACAGCTGTGGACTGAGCCCTCTGACACTGGGACCCCAAATAAGTCATTTCTTCTCTAAAGAGCTCTCTGATATTCCAGT
>NC_022015.1:56106957-56124957 GCF_000317375.1 Microtus ochrogaster | reverse complement strand
TTCATGAGCATAGGAAAGAAAGTCAGACAAAACAAACAGGAAAGAAAGGTCCAATGTACTCGAGTTACGGCAAACCAGAAGGATGCAAAAGAATGGGAAAGAAGCGATATTTCGAAGAGAAAATATCTAACAATTCTCCAAAGTTCTTGAGAGCTCTCATGGTATAGATTGCACAAGCTCTCTAAAGTAAAGACAAGCACACTAAATGCAAGGGAAACTACACTTAAATATGCATAGTAATAAAACTACCAAACACCAGCAACAAAGCCAAATTAAACAAACAAAAGTTACCTTCAGATGAGCAAGGATTCAGTATTACCTCCTAATGCAACCATGGAGAGTTAAATGACAAAACTGGGGCCAGAGATCCCCTGCTGTCCTGGAGTCCTGGAACCCAGGAAATTAACCTTCAAGAATAAGAGTGAGTGAAGAGGTTTCCACTCAGACAAAACCAGAATTTCATCCCTTGAGAGGTTATACTTATAAAAAGAGGCAAGGAGTCCTCAGAAAGATTTTAAAGAAAAAAATGAGTCCTAAAGAATTGCAGAAATGCATCCTGAAATAAAAACTAATATTAAAAATATAGTTGATTTAAAAGTCTTAAAATGGTAATAATGCTGATGGGGTTTTTTAAATATAAAAAATCAAAATGTGTGACAATAATAACCAAAATGGGCATTGCTTGGTTTACTAAAAGATGTATTCATTGTTCCCTGCCAATCTGTGTAGCATTCGTGTGCAGCTCAGGGAGGGCTTTATGGTACAATACAGCTGATAGCTGAACGCTAGCAGAAACCCTCCTGGTAATGAAGAGGGGAGGGAGGTGTGCAGCTCAGACCTGACTCGTAGATCGTACTCTTGTTGACTTCAAAGACTAGCTCTGCCCCTGGCCCACTTGGGGACTGTTGACATTTTGACTACTTTCTATTTAGCAAGCATACCAAGAACAGAACCTTACAAAGCTTTTCAAGAGCCAAAGGCCTGAAGTGCCTGCTAACCACTTGGGGTTCATCTCTTCCTGAAGCCCCGTCTAAGACCCCCTTTCCCCCTCCTTCGCTAACAGCCTTTCTAAGTGGCAAAACATCGCTGGGCCCAGAGTGGCCTCTGAGGCCTCGACTTAGGACGGGGTTATTTATGTTGGCTCAAAGCCCACTTCCTGCAACTGCGGAGGCTTTGTTCTGGAAGAAAGCAAGGTAGATGGAGGGGAACAGGATGGCAGTGTGTGTCTGTGGGGCTGTCAAGCTTCATTTTCCGAGTGGTTCTTCCAAAAGTCTTAACGTGACAAACCACCTCTGCCTCCTGGATGATTTTGTTTTTCAAAGGAAAGCCCAGAAGGCTACAGGCAGTTCCTAAAGGGGAGGAGGGGCTCAGATGATGACTTCAGATTTGCTTCTCAGCCCCCTCCCCTTTCCTCAGAAAACCAAAAGAGCCGACCTGGAATATCTATGGGACTGACAGATGTGCGGTGAATTTATGATATGTGATATCTTTGGCACCCCTCTTGGTTTCCCAGACCCTTCACAATCAAGTTGGGGTTTTTTTGTTGTTGTTGTTGTTGTTTTATTTTGCTTTGTTTTGTTTTTAACTCAAGGGCAAAATGATCAAACCGATTACAAAGTTCTCCCACAAAGTTGAACAGCTGACATGTCTGAAAGGTGGGATACAGAGGAAAGAGCCTGGGTCTCAACCCTGGCTCACAGAGCACATCACTTCCCTTTCTGGAACACCATCTTTGCTATTGGTAAGAGGGAGGCCCAGCCCCCCACTTCATGTGCTCGAAGGGGGAGAGCTAATAAAGTGTAGACATGAGCTTCTGGAATCGAAGGTTCCTGAAGGCGATTTGTTTCACCAGGCTTGATGGAGGAAGAGCACATGAAGACAAATGCCGAGGACTAGAGCGCTATACACAGGGCCATTTTCAGCCCAACTTCTCCATTTTTCAGAGGAGAAAACAGAGTGAAACGCTAAGAAGGTGATTTTCCCAATGCAATGAAACCGGAAAAGGAGGGAGAAAGCATTCCTCGGATCTGCTCCACGAAGATCCTCTGAAGCCTGTGGTGAGGATGACCACATTCCAGTGAGGACCGTTGCTTTTGCTTAGATGTCTGCAGACAGGGGCAGTGGATTCAAAGGAGATGAAAGACAGATGCCAATGGTCACAGGCATCCTACGTCTTCTTCCTGCCATAATATCAAGAATTTTGAAAGCCTGGGGACAAATTATCTGAAGGATATGATGCCAATAAAGTTATCCAGTGCCAACCCAAACACCCCTTCTCAGAGTGAGATGCCCTGAGTACCTCTTTGAGACAACATCTGAAGCTGCCATGGTCTACTTAACAACTGCTCAGAAGTCAGGGAGGAAAACGTGGGTCACAACTGGATCCAGGGTCATTTCTGGATTGTCTAGAAAGAAGGGGAAGGTTGAGGATGCTTGATAAGTGAACTCACGTCTTTGCTCCTGATGATAGGTGTCTGCATACACGTTGCACAGGTTCTCCACAAGTATAACTTTCCATTGAGGGTCTCCTGCCCCTCCCCCTGCCTGGAGTCACAGATAAGCTACTGATAACTGGGTTGGAGCTTCTCTGACAGTTCAAGGATCCACACATAAAAGACAGTCCTGCTATGCATTTGACGGAAAGCACTCGAAACTTGGGACATGAGCCCTTGATCAGTAACTATTAAAATAACAGTCTCCCCTCATTCCTTCAGAGCCGTGAGGCCTCAGGAGTCTTTGAAGATGAAGTGGGCATTTGATCCTGAACCCACTACCACCACCACGGCAGGGGCCCATGGCTTGCCAGCGTGTCTCCTTTCCACCCCTTCAAAGGTTACAAATCAAAGAGCCCCAGGCCTCAGTGGCTCCCAGTAGGCTGCTGGGTTAACCCAGACACATTTTGGCACTAGGTCAATGCCATTATTTGGACGTGGGTGTGCTCCAGATCACATTAATCCTTAATCAGTGTTTTTCTCCGATGTCATCTGACCCAGATCTTGAGATTCATTGATTTTATGTCACCAGGGACTGCACAGAGCACCTTCAGTTCAAAAAAAAAGAAAAAAGAAAAAAAACTGCCACTGACTCAGACAAGAAACAGCCTGTCCCCAAGGTGCCAAGTCACAAAGCAAGGGAAACCTCCCCCCACTACAGCACGGTCCCTTTGTTCTGTGCCAGTCACTGTACTGTCACCCCTGATTCATCCTTCTCTTTCAGGCGGGGTGACTCAGAGGGAAAGCACTGTGTAAAGCCTTGCTCCATTTAATTGATAAAATACAGCCCAGCCAAAGAAGGGCTGCGAAGAGTCCAAGGATGCGCCGAAGGAGATTGCTAAGCAACACGGCGCGGGGCCGTGGTTGCAGACCACTGAGAAGGGACATCAGTTGGCCTTCAGCCATTTGGAACATAAACCTCAGAAGGGGACAGAAAGGCCCTGCCATAAGTCCACAAATGCCACCCAGGAACACAAGCCAGAGACTGACCACACACATTTGCGGTGTGAGAAGAGCCGTGTGACCTATTTTTGTCATCTCTCAGACATCTCTGCTTAGATATGTCATTGTAAAGGCAGTGGCAGGGCAAGCGATCTTTCTGCACTCGGCAAGCTGGACCTTCAGCCAGAGCAAATGGCACAGAAACTTGATGCTCCCTTTGAGGAATAAAGGACATGGAAAAGTGTGAAAATTATCTAAATACATATGTCTGCATGTATAGAAATTCCCATGTGTGTACACGCATAGATTCCCTCTGCATACTGACTAAAGACATGCAGACACTGTGTGGTTGGGCTAATAACCGATATTATACTTTTAAAATATTTTTAAAGTTTAAATATTGGAAACAAATGCCATTTGCTTCAGCAACAGAAAATGCTCATATAGGGCAGAGATTTAAGTCAGATTTGATGGCCCATGCTTTTAATTTCAGGATTTGAGAAGCTGGGGTAGGAGGATTGCCGTTTGTCCGACGTTAGCCTGGGCGAAGGAGCGAAGCTATGTATTTAAAGAGAGAGAGAGAGAGAGAGAGAGAGAGAGAGAGAGAGAGAGAGAGAGAGAGAGAGAGAGAGAGAGAGACTGAGTTGGAGAATAAGGTACTTTGACTCTCACTCCCTGGAATTTGGATGTCCTTTATCCGAACTCAAGAGAGTTACTTGCAGTGTTCACGATCAAAGGGCATGGACACTAGGAAACGCGTGCTGAGGTGACGGTGCCCCACGTGACCGAGGGACCATCCCATTAAGGGACCATCCCATTAAGTCTTGCTGGCCTGGTTCTTGGACTTCTCTTAAGAGACGTTTAGTACCTGGGTAGTTTACATTTCATATTACAAGCGTTTACCAGGATTAGTACGGTTTAGAGGCATGGGTGATTGGAGGGGAGGGAAACAGTTGATCACTGCACTGGAAACCCAGCGCCACACAACAGAGTGGAGTGGAGTCAAGATTGGGAGGAAGAGTTAATGAGCTGAAGTCTTCACAGGTGCTGGTTGTATTCACAAACAACAGCAAAAAATTTATCTTCCCTGTCTGTGCTCCGGGGCCATGCTGTGACAGTGTAAGTTTTGGTATTGATGTCATAACCCCTCACCTCAGTGGCTTTACAAGGAAGGTTTGGTCCAGATTCAACTGCAGGTGACTCCACCAGATCAGCTCTCCCCCATCTGTGGAGATTCGCTCTAAGAGTTCCCCAAAAGGAAGGCTACCAGCTCAGAACTTAGATATGACACACCTCACTCTGCCCAAAGCTCTTTGTTAGTTGTCTATATCGCCTTAACTACATTAAACATGGGAGATGGAGAGCCTCTGGTGAGCACTAGTCAGCTTATATATAAGATATAGATAGTCACAGCCAGGTGACGGTGGCACTCACCTTTAATCCCAGCACTTGGGGAGCAGAAGTAGGTGGATTTCTGTGAGGCAGTCTACAGAGTAAGTTTCTGGACAGCCAGGGCTACACAGAGTAACCCTGTCTCAAAAAAAAAACAAAACCCAACCTATATAGTCACATCTATAACTAGCTTTAGCATCATCCAAGATTTCGTTCAAAGTACCACATTAGCAGTGTTTCCAAGGTTCCTGAGACAAATGTTCGCATGCTCTCTTCTCTTCTTGGCTCACATGTCTCTGTGTTTGATGAAATCAGTGCTCTATGAGTTGAAGCTATCACCTGCAATAGGATGCCAGAGGAGTTGTCTTGGGAATAATTGGTAAAGCGCTACCTTCTGGTCATTTATTATACTTGGGCTCTAGGTCCTTATGCAGTTATGCTGATAATAGCATAGCTATTAGTATAGTTAGTATAGGTATACTAATAGCTATATATAATACTATATATATTATGTATCTAATATGTGTGTTACTAATATAGTAATAGCAGCTATGCAAGCTATTACTCTTGGGACCCTAATAAGCATCCTTAATCTACACAGGAGTGAGGGTATATGTGGGCAGGAACAGAAAGGCTTGTTCCTTGATATCTTCTATATTGTCCTTGTCCTTTCTACTATCATACCCCAACTGTCTCTAATCCAGAAGTCTCCATCGAATGAAGGGTTATAAGTATTTTGGTGGTAGGAGGATATGCGGATCTGTTTATCAGAAGTCCCTAAATCTGGCCAGACTGATCACTAAGAATCTGTGGGTACTCCACAGAAGAAACCAACTGGTTTGAATTGCTCAAAATGGCATGGTGAGCAAGTCTCAAATACCATACCTGCCTTTTGTTTTTCCATCTGTCTTGTAGACCTTGGAGTCTACAGAACCCGAGCTTCATTTTTCCCCCTCAGATTACTTGTTTTTTAGCTCGCTGGTAGACAACACAGTTGTCCATATTACTATTACCCTATGAGCATAGCTATAGAAGAATAGTGAAATCAATAAAGCATTGTTTGGTGTTTGGGTAAAAGAACAGTTGTCAAAATAGAAACCAGAGTCAAGCTCCTCCCACCCCCACCTCCCACATACGTCACCAGAAAGCAGAAGGAGTTTGATACATTGCCCTGATTCATCTTTCCCCACAAGAATGTCGGGTGGCTGAGGTGGAAGAGCCTTGCCCAGTGTCATGTGTGGAGCCTGATGTTCAATCCCAGCACCAAAACAGAGAGGGGAAAAATGTGGGAAAAGAAGGACATCAAAGTTTAGACCTCGAGAAACTAAACTTCAGCTGACCCAACTTGTCCCAGTTTATAGCTAGGAAAAGCATGACTCGGACAGGCAAGCAAATTCTCAGGATCCAGAGCAGGCAGAACCAGGGCAGTAACTCCTGACCCTGGCTCTACTCGCTGATCTGCTTTACAGCTTCTCTCTCTTATGTCTCCGTCATTAATGGTCCCTAGAGCAAGGGAGGATGGAGAACATAAGTACTAACAACTGATAATGTCACTGATACAGTGTATGATGCTCAATCAAGAGGAAGGTGCCTTCTGGGGATCTTCAGGCATCCACACAGAGGCGCTTCAGTCTGGTGCGTTCTCATCGCTAGCAGTCAGTGGCATCAGGGATTCTCTGTCATTGCTCGTAACCCAGCTTTCAAAGCATTAATGTGAAACAATGCTTGGTGACAGTGGGCCCCTTGATTAGCAGACATGTTAAGGAATAAGATACAAGAGGTCAAAAGGAACTAACCTGACGATGCTGCTGGGGCTATCTTTCTGTTGTCTGTGGGTCCCTAAAATCTTCCCCAAGAGCAATGTACCTTCCCCAGGAAAACCAAAGCACTGGGGGCCCACTACTAGATGGCGAGCTTTGATTTATTTAGATTCTTTTTTTACTCCAAAGTGAATAGGGTGTGTGGCAATCAGGGCTAAAAGCAGTCTGGTCTGTAGACATAATTATGACTAGAAGCTACTCATTTAACCTCTCTGACTTTCATTTTGGCTTTTTTTTTTCCTTTTTCAATTTACAAAATGACAGGATTGAATTAGATGACCTCTAAGACCCCTTTCTTGCTCAGAAATTTTAAATCCATAAACACAAAAGTGCCCTGCCTCACATCGCGATTAAACTCATAGCGCTGCCTCGTTAACAATCATTCCTGATCAGGCGGGGGAAGAAAGAACCTTCTTCCTTTGGGGTGTATGAGCTTGGGAGACCTAGATTCTTAGAAACCCCTTCTTCGAAAAGATGCCTGGTTCTGGAAACACAAACCCTTTTACTCCCTACTTGCTGGGTAACTAGCTGCCCATCTGCAGCCTGGAATCAAATGGAAGACTAAGTTAGCTTTGAATAGAAAAGCTACCCTTGAGCAGTTCTGACTTGGAAAAGAAGTCCTACGTGTTCACGACTCTGCCCAGCTCCACTACTAAGACATCTAGAAGATGTGTAAAGTGAGATGTTGGCATCTCCTTGGGAAAATGAAAGATAAATTATTTTATTGTGATTTTTATAGGAGCCTTTTATAAATAATATAACCATTTCCGGTGGATAATGAAGTCACTTAATCAATCTGGTTGTGTTTGCTTAAGAGTGATTTGAGTTATCTGATCACTTTTGGTTTTGATTGGTGCAGCCATACCTTGTTACGGGTACAGTATAACATTTCTTTCTGTGTGTGTATCGGGTAATGATCAAATCAAGGTAGTCTCTCTGTCCCCTTAAACACCTTTTTCTTGTGCTGAGAACATTACAAATTCTTTCTCCTTGCTTTTGTGGCCTGTCTCTGTGTTGACTTTAGCATAGCCACCCTACTGTGCAGCAGAACCATGGAGACCACTCTGCTATGTGACTGGCTTTGTTCCTCCATCTTTCCTACCTTATCCGCCTTATACTACATGTGGAAATGCGATGATATTACCTTTATGTTCCTCTGCCTGACTTATTTCACTTCGCAGGAGTTCCTGCACTCATCTGTGCTGTCATAACTCCTCAGTCCTCTGGGTCAACAATAAATACCCCAGTTAAAGTCTCTCTTTTCTTCTCTTTTTTGGAATTTTTAAATTGATTTTATTGAGCTATATATTTTGCTTGACTCCCCTTTCTTCCTCTCCCCTCTCCGTCTAACCTCTCCCATGGTCCCCATGCTCTCAATTTACTCAGGAGATCTTGTCTTTTTCTACTTTTAGATCCTTCGGGTCTTCTTTGTTGTCTAGGTTCTCTGGGATTGTGATTTGTAGGCTTGTTTTTCTTTGCTTTATGTCTAAAAGTCACTTATGAGTGAGTACATATGATAATTGTCTTTCTGGGTCTGGGTACCTCACTCAATATGATGTTTTCTAGATCTATCCATTTGCCTGCAAATTTCAAGATGTCATTATTTTTTTTCTGCTATGTAGTACTCCATTGTGTAAACGTACCACATTTTCCTTATCCATTATTAAGTTGAGGGGCATTTAGGTTGTTTCAGGGTTCTGGCTATGACGAACAATGCTGCTATGAACATAGTTGAGTACATATCCTTGTGGTACAATTGAGCATTCTTTGGATATATACCCAAAAGTGGTATTGCTAGGTCTTGAGGTAGGTTTTTTCCTAATTTTCTGAGACATCTCCATACTGATATCTAAAGGGGCTATAGCAAATATTCCCTTTACCAGCATAAGTTGTCATCAGTGTTTTTTATCTTGGCCATTCTTACAGGTGTAAGATGGAATCTCAGAGTTATTTTGATTTGCCTTTCTCTGATGACTATGGATGTTGAACAGTTCCTTAAGTGTCTTTCAGCCATTTTAGATTTCTTTTGTTGAGAGTTTTCTGTTTAGGTCTGTGCCCCATTTTTTATTGGATTATTTATTCTTTTGATGACCAATTTCTTGAGTTCTTTGTATATTTTGGAGATCAGCCCTCTCTCTGATGTGTGTGGTTGGTGAAGATCTTTTCCCATTATGTAGGCTGTAATTTTGTGTTGTTGACCATGTCCTTTGCTTTATAGAAGGTTCTCAGTTTCAGGAGGTCCCATTTATTAATTTTTCTCTCAGTGTCTGTGCTACTGGGGTTATATTTAGGAAATGATTTCCTGTACCAATGTGTTCAAGTGTACTTCCCACTTTCTCTTCTGTGAGGTTCGGTATGGTTGGCTTTATGTAGAGATCTTTAGACCATTTGGAAAGTCCCTCTTTTCTAAACACCTGACGGGCTTCACATTTTTCTGATAGACTCAGATGGATACAAAGATCTTAATAAGCCAAGACAGTAGGTGACAAGAAATGCCATCTCCCACTGGGCAGTGGCAACAGCACTCAGAGGAGGCAGGTAGATTCCTATGAGTTCCAGTTCCAGAGAAACCTGTCTCAAAAAAAAAAGCAAAAAAATGAGAGGGAGGGAGGGAGGGAAGAGAAGAGAAGAGAAGAGAAGAGAAGAGAAGAGAAGATTCTCTTCTAATAGGGAAAACTTAATGGCAGTCTCCCTTCAACCTGGAGAAGAGTTCCCATCATTAAGGAGACAATGCAGTGGCTTCCCAATGGATCCCAGAGCAAGATACCTGGGTTAGAAAGCTGGCCCAAGTGATCCCGTGTATGTTCCTTAATCTCTGTGTCTTGTGTCCTGGTGTAGCAAATGAAGTTAGTATTACCCCCCTTTATGGAATTAAGAGCATAGTTGAATTAATATGGTACATATAAAATGCTTTAGTGCGTAGCCAGTGGATGTGAAGTGACAGAGAATTGCTAGCCAGCTATTATTATTTGCCTAAGGTCTCCAGGCTGAAGCACAGAAGGCTGATGCCTCCCTGGGTCGCAGGCATCAAGAATCATCCCCATATTTGAATGATGGATTTTTGCTGCCTTTTCTTTTTTAAGGATCACAGCTTTAGAAGTTAGAGGAAGCATGGCCTGATTGACAGGGATGCTGCAAAGAGAAATAATTTTCCAGGGGCCAGTGATGGTTACCATGGTTTCCAACTGGCGGAAACCCCAAGGTCAATTTCTGAAAATATTTCACCGCTGATAGGAGCAGGGTGATTCCTCCACCTTCTCGTCTCTGGCCCCCATGGGGCAGATTGTTATAATCCTAACCCGTGTTTGCAGGCAGCAGAGAAAAATGAGAGTAAGGAAGAAGGGAGAACACAACCATCTAGCTGACCGCTGACCGCTGACCGCTGACCGCTGACCTGGGAGGCAAATATGCCTGATTTCCCTAAGGGCCAAGACAAGCGATGCACCTCTTAAGAAATGAAAATGTGATCAACTGGAGGAGGACAAAACATTTTAATATGAGAGCTGTGTCTGCATTGACAACGAGCACTGGGGACATGTTATACGACTTGAAATTTTAGCTCTGTTCTGAGTGATTTATTTGTACTTCTGTGAAATGTAAGTCCCACTGGGAGCAGTCACAACACCCAGAGTTTTAGGAGAGTCGCAGCCACAGTCACCAAAAGTACAGCCAGCTTCCTGGCCGCCACCAGCCTCATCCTCAAATCAACGCCCCAGCCTTCAGAATTAAAGACCTCCGACATCCTGGACGCAGTTATTGACACAATGGTCTTCACTGCTGAGTGGCTCAGGCTGTTTCTGGAAAGCCTTTTCCTACAGGGAAAGATATCATCACCCTCAAAAATGTTCAGCAAGTCTGTGCTGCTCCATTAGCCAGGCCCAAATCCAGTGTGTCCATCCCAAGAAGGCTGGGCAGTTATTTTGTAGAACCAGAAGACACAAGAGGCTCTACTACAGAAAACTGCCTGCCTACTGTGGTTTGCGTATGTGACTGCTCCCAAGTCTCGTGTCAGAATTCTAACCCACCACGGTAATAGGCTAAACGCGTCTAGAGGTGGGGTCACTGGGAAAGAAGTGGGATGAGAAAAAGCATAAGGGTGGGACCCCGCAGTAGCCTTGATGGCTTTATAAGTACAGGAAGAGAGACCTGGGCCTCTCCTAGGTGTGAGGTCCTCTCCCAGTGCCAAGTGAATGCCTGTTCTTTGCTCTTATGCTGCTGGCTTTAGGACTATGACCCAAATAAGCTTATCTTTATACCAACTTGTGTTTCACCAACAGAAGATTAACTAAGATACTAGTTAAGTAAAATGACCCCCAAAATAGAAACAAAAGAAGAAAATGTCTACAAGCTAGTGACAATGCACCACTAGGAAGTAGTGAGGTACATCCTTTCGAAAACAGTGGCTTCTGCAGACTTTAATCCTATGACCCCAACCAAAGTGCGGGATCTGCTTCTAGAGGCTGAGGAAGAAATAGCACCTAAGATGGGGGGACTGAATGATGAATTGACTTCAAGCTGGTTGTTACAAAAAAGATGATGGGCCTGGTGTAGGGGTGCAAGCCTATAATCCCAAGAGGCAGAAGCAGGCAGATCTCTTGTGAGTTCAAGGCCCAGGTAATCTATAGAGTGAGATCCAGGACAGTCAGGGCTACACAGAGAAACCTTTTCTCAGAAAAAAAAAAAAAGTGATGGATGGAGAGTTCCTGTTCAAGCAGCTTTTGCAAAGGTCCTGTGTAGAAGGGCAAAACAAAACAAAAAGCAAAAAGCACAAGCCTCACTCTTCCCTCAGAAGTATCGTATTCCTCACTCTCCTTCCCCCTTCCTCATGCTTTTCCTCGTCTTTTTTGATATAGGTGCTCATTACTTAGCCCAAGCTGGGCTCTAATTTGCTTTTTCATCCAGGCTGGACTTGCAACCACAATTCCCCTGTCTTATCGCGAACCTCCTCAGAATTGTTAGATCATGTAGAACTCCATTGGTGTTTTGAAACTGCTCCTGGTATTGCTGTTAATTGCGTGCACCAAATGTCTTGAGGATGGAACCTGTTTCTCGCACGTTCTGTAGGTTAGTAGGCAGTATACTGTTTCTGTTGTATTGTTGTTTTAAGACAAGTTTCAGCTGGGCAGTGGTGATGCATGCCTTTGATCCCTGCATTCTGGAAGCAGAGGCAGGGGACCTCTGAGTTTCAGGCCAGCCTGGTCTCCAAAGGAAATTCTAGCACAGTTAGGGGGACACAGAGAAACCCTACATAAAAAACAGAAAACCCTCAAACTCCTGCCTCCACCCTCCTGGGATTATAGGCATGGTCCACCACACCTGTGTAGTGAGGAGGTGAGCAGGCCTGCTTTTCGTCTGGCCCGGCTCCCGCTATGGCTAGCTTCACACCCAAAACAACAACACACAAATTGTATTCTTTTAAACACTGCCTGGCCCATTAGCTCTAACCTCTTACCAGCTAACTCTCACATCTTGATCAACCCATTTCTATGAATGTGTGTAGCACCACGAGGTGGTAGCTTACCGGGAAGATTCTAACCTACGTCCATCTTGGGCCAGAGCTTCATGGCAACTGCCTCACTTCCCTTCTTCCCAGCATTCTGTTCTGTCTACTCCGCCCACCTAATTTTCTGCCCTATCAAAAGGCCAAGGCAGTCTCTTTATTAACCAATGAAAGTAACACATAGACAGAAGGCCCACCTACATCACACCTGGCTTCATGCAGTGCCACAAAACACTGCCAGGCCTTAAACACTAAATAAACTGCGACCACCAAGTTAACAAGCACTTTGTAAGATTTGGACAACTTGTGAGTCATTCAGGAGCCTCAAGCCAGGTATGGCAGGACATTCCTATGATCCTGGCACTCAGAAGGTAAATCAAGAGAGCCATGATCTCCAAGACCGGGCTACATATTCAGACCTGTCTAGGCTGCATAGCAAGACTGTGTCTCACAAACAAGTAAAATAAGGCTAAGGTAATTATTCAGTTGACTATAAATACTTATTGATCATCTACTATGTTCTATGCTCTGGGACTAGACAACAAGAATGAACTATGTCATCGAGGAAGCATCTCTTCTGGAAGATAACATTTAACAATAAATCAGGCCATGTATGGTGTTAAATTAGATAGTAAAGAGTGCTGTGAAGAACAGTAAAGCAGCATAGGAGAATAATGTGTGAATAAAATACAGCTAGCTTAGAGAAGGCCTCCGAGGTGGTAACATCTTTGAACAAAGGGATTAATGGCACAGACAGCTTGCAAACTGCTACAAGTGTCCCAGTTGCCCAAAGACATCAGAAGCCCAAGTGGGCTGAAGATGTGACTTTCTTCTATCTTGAATGGGAGATAACGTTATTTTTTTTTTCTTTACGACTAGAGACTTCTAAGGCAGATTTAACACACAGTGGCATCCCTACAGTTCGACAAAGATCAATAAGCTGACATGTGACCAGCCCCAGAGCCAAAGGTACACAGCTCAAAAAGTACCAAAGACAAGATCCAACCTCTTAGCCGTCTGAATGTTTCCAGGTTCTTACAGAGACACCCAGGACTTCTCTCTAAATCATCATCCTGAAGGGAGACTCCTCCCAGCAGGCTCTCCGAGAGTGGCCCCCATTAGACCCGATGTGCAAAGCTTGAGATGTGTCACAGCTGTAAAGAGACCTGAATAATTCAAAGAAAAGAATCCTAGCAAAGGTGCGAATGTGAGCACCCAGCTGTGAACTGAGGAAGCCAGGGGGAAGCCTCTTTTATATGTTCCCCTTGTTAGCTTCAATAAACAAGCCAAGATTTCCCAGCCACAACCCCACCCCACCTCACCTCACCCTACCCACCCCACCCCACCTCACCCCACCCAACACAGCCCCTTGTCACCCACCCCACCTCACCTTAGCTGGAAGGAATCTCAGTACAAGGAGAACTGAGTCCCCTGTGAGAGGCAACCTCTGACATTTAAAGGCAGCAGTTGGGAAGCTGCCCCAAGTCTGCTCTCTCGCTTTGTTCTGCTTCCTTGCAAGGAAGGAATACAAGTCTAGTGTTTGAGTAGGCCAGCCATTCTGCAACCCGGAATGCACTCAGGCATATATGTAGTGTCAGAGCCAAATGTCACAAAAAGCCTTTGAATCCTCCGAAGAGGTGGCTGTGGTGCTGAGTAAATTTATGTATTTTATTTTTTTAAAAATGGCAGACACAGTACTGAGTATAATGCCTAGACTGTTCATATTTTTTATTAGTTAGGATGTATTAAGCTTCTGCTATGTCCAAATGAGCCTTTCTGCAATGTGTATCTTTCTAGATTTAAAGACAAAATGTTTGGGGCTGAGAGAGTGGGAAAGGGAGCCTATGAGGCCTCGCTGCATTTTGTAGTTTGAAGCTAAAGTCCTCACTTTTCTCCTTCTAGTCTGCTTAACGCCATGATGAAAACATTGCTACGAAATAATCTTTAGAGAGAAAAGTTAAGAACAGTGTAGTGATATTTTATGTGTATTTCAATAAATAAAGCTTTCCTGAAGATCAAAGTGAAAAGCTAAGCCACTAGAGGCCAAGGAGTGGTGGCACACACCTTTAATACCAGGACTAGGGAGGTGGAGACAGGAATGAAATTGCTGGCCAGAAAGAGTAATATAAAGGGGAAGAGACAGGAACTCTCTGGAGTGTGGAGTCTGAGGTTTGGTGGAGACACAGTGCAGTGTAGGCAGTCTGAGGATCGCCCCTTCGGTCTGAGCCCCTTTGGTAGAGGTCAAAGGTCTCCCTAGTGGCTTACTGCTCCGCTTCTCTGATCTTCAGCTTTAACCCCTGTATCTGTCTCTGGGTTTTTATTATTTCTGCTACAGAATAGACAAAGCCAGCATGTTTCAGGAAAGTTGCTATGGATCAGAAAAAAAAAAAAGAGAGAGAGAGAGAGAGGGAAAGGCCTTGTTCATTTCTTTCTCTTCTCCTTAGAGACTGATGTTGTATGTAACAGGGAACCTCCTTGCTGAGAGATGAAAGGATTTGCTAGGTACCAGGTAGAATGGGTGAGCTGATTGCCAAAAACATACTTGTCAAACGGAAGTCGTGCTAAGCTCAAAATTAGAAATAACTGTAGGGAGACGCCTTAGGAAACTGAAATCCACTTATTTTAGCACTAAGTAAACACTTTTTGTGTATCCAACATTCAGCTAAGTGCTCTGCAGAAATTTAAGAAGTATAGCAGATAGTCCCTCCTTAACATTTAGCTTTTAATTAAATCACATACTTGACTAAGCAGATAAAAGGCATGAAAAAAATACAATTCATGGATCTAGCTTTTCCAGTGGCTCATGTTTTTGCGGGGAAACGAAAGGTATGTGCTTCAGATATTTAAGACATAATGGGAGACAGGAGGCACAAGCGGCAGGGTGGTTGGCACAGAATCGAGACAACCATCCAGACTGGGCTACAGTGCCTCCAGTGAAGAGAGAGACCTTACCTGTGGAATCTGTTCATGGATCAGTTTCTGAGGAAGCATGTCAATCGTGACCCGCAAAGAAATTCAGGCAGTTACAGCAATGATATTAGATCAGCTATGTGATTCCGGAAATCTGTAATGTGTCTGTGGTAGTTTGAATTTAATTGGCTCCATAATCTCATAGGAAGTGACATTATTAGGATCTGTAGCTCTGTTGGACAGGGTATGACCTTATTGGAGGAAGTGTGTTACCATGGGGGTGGGCTTTGAGGTTTGCTATGCTCCAAACACCACCCAGTGTATCAGTCATCTTCCTGTTGCCTGTAGGATGTAGCATTCTCAGCTCCAGCACCACATCTACCTGTCCATCACCATGCTCCCCATCATGACACTCATGGACTGAACCTCTAAAACTGTAAGCAAGCCACCCCAATTTAATGCTTTCTTTATAAGAGTTGCTGTGGTCATGGTGTCTCTTCACAGCAATAAAAAACCCTAGCTAAGACAGTATCCAAAAGCAAATTAAAGCTTAGAAGGCAGGCATGGTGATATTTGTCTGTAATCCCCAACAGTGGGAAAGTGGAGGCAGGAGGATCTGGAGTTCACGGTCATTCTCAGCAATGTAGTGAGTTCAAGACCAGTTTGGGATACATGTATAAGATCCTGTCTGACGTAAAAACAAAAATCTTTGAACAAGGTTACCATATGACCCAATGATTCTGTTCATTAAAAAAAAGAAAAGAAAAAAGACAAACACTGAGTACTTATATTGGTCAGCCTAGGCTACTACAACAAAATAGTACAGACCAGGTAACCTTACTTGGAAATATTAACTTCTTGACGATCTAGAGATTCAACAACCAAGACAGATGTAAGGCGGGTTTCTCCTGAGGCCTCTCTGCTGGGTGTGCAGATGGCCTCCTTCCCGCTACATCCTTCCACCACCTTTTTCTCTGTATTTATTTTTGGTATCTCTTCCTGCTTTAAGGACCCAAGTTTTATCAGATAATTTCTCAGCCTTATGAAGATATTTAATCTTAATTTCTTCCTTAAGGACCCTGTTTCCCTATACAGTCCCATTGGGGATCTGGTCGAGGGGAATGAGGGAATACAATCCATCCCTCCTAGCCCTCACTTTTATTTTCTATTAGTGCATGGAATGAATTCCAATTTCCTTTCCAATGGCTCACAGTTTGTTACTATTCTTAATTGCTTGGGCATTTAAACTCTCTCAGTTCCATGCTGGGCAAAGCCCTCCAGGAAGGCCCTTCCGTTCTCAGGACAAACACCCCTTGCGCTTTGAGCACTTCTTTGCACTCAGGCACAATAAGACACT
This sequence comes from Microtus ochrogaster, assembly GCF_000317375.1. Lineage (NCBI taxonomy): Eukaryota > Metazoa > Chordata > Mammalia > Rodentia > Cricetidae > Microtus > Microtus ochrogaster. The sequence goes on along the minus strand of NC_022015.1, from coordinate 56,108,544 downwards.
CCAGGTTCTAATTAAATGTTATATATCACATTCGGATCTCCACAAATTCTATCAACTCTGACTCTAAAATAGTCATAAAAACCTGTATCTGTACCGAACACCATAGTTTTTTTTTGTCATTCACTAAACAATACAATGTACTAGCAAATTACATCGGCAATAACATTTATTGTGTTTAATCGGCTGTTCTTAACCTGTAGGTTGCACTCCCTTTGGGGGATCTCACGTCAAATAGTCTGTCTATCAGATACTCTGCATATCAGATAAAACTAGCAAAATTACAGTCAAGATGTAGCAATGAAATAAATTTATGGTTGGGGTCACCACAACACGAGGAACTATATTAAAGGGTTGTGGCATTAGGAACATTGATGATCACTGGGTTAGATGCTTTGAAGTACATGGGAGGTATTGCATAGGTTAAATGCAGAGACCATAGTAATTTTTTAAGTATTTATTTCTTTGGGCATTGGTAGGTAAACTTGTATGTGGCACAGTGTGCATGTGTGGCAGTTAGTTCTCATTTAATATGTGACTTCAGGGATCAGACTTAGCTCATTAGACTCATATATGAATCTTGAAAGCCAGTGAGCCCTGGAACCAATCCATTTGAGATACCTAGGGATGACTCTCTGTGTGTGTCTGTATGTTTGTGTGTCTATGTCTGTCTGTTTCCCTGTCTCTGTCAGTCTCTCTCTCCCACTGTGTATGTGTGTGTGTGTGTGTGTATGTGTGTGTGTCTGTGTGTTTGTGTAGTATCAGTACGGTTGCCAAGGAACCTGGGGTTTGCTTTTTGGTCTTTTATCTCACTAATAAGAGAATTTCAAATGAACTCATAGTGAAACTTGAGAACAATTTTATCAGAGTTTGAGAGGAAAACAAGAGTCCAGGCAGGCTGACAATCTCACCAAGTGCCAAGGGAGACGGAGAAGAGGAAGAGAGTAAATACGCCATTTTAAACCAGCCACATGTTGGATAGGCAGCTTCATGGCAGAAGGGGTAGGGATAACTTCAGAGAAAAGAGGTAGAAAGCCCAGAGTGTCCTGGAAAGCATGCCCAAACTTTGGTCTGTATCTGAAAGAAACTGAAGGAAAGAGAAATTACACATTTGTCAGTTGCTTAGGCAGGAGGCTTAGCAGAGCTATATGGTGAAGACTCTGCAATCAACAGTGTGGGGGACGAGTTTCTGGGGGAAAGATAAGTACGCTATCTCGTTAAAGGAGTAATTATTCCTCCCATCTCCTCAGCATGGCTTTAGGTGAATCAGCCTTCCTGAGAGGTGGAGCCTTCCTGAGAGGTGGTTTCTTAGAGGGATGATTAACAGGCCCAGGAGAATTAACTTTTAAGGAAGGAGACAGTAATACATAATTGCTTATCTTTGGAGCAGATCAAAATGTCTTGTCTCTGCCCATGACCATAGGTAGGTCTCATTCTTTTGATCCAGAGAAAGTAGCTTTCTTTAAATGAACCACAACAGAACCCTTATGTCCCTCCGCAGTGACCTCCAACATTGCAAGCAGGAAAGAATTATTTTAGCTCACTGAATTTCATCCATGGTCACTCACCCTATTTTTTGAAGCTGCTCAC
>NC_022015.1:56103504-56106839 GCF_000317375.1 Microtus ochrogaster | reverse complement strand
GAAGAAGAAGAAGAAGAAGAAGAAGAAGAAGAAGAAGAAGAAGAAGAAGAAGAAGAAGAAGAAGAAGAAGAAGTAATAGTAGTAGTAGTAATAGTAGTAGTAGTAGCAGCAGCAGCAGCAGTAGTAGTAGTAGTAGCCAGGATTCCAGCATCCCTTTAACATATGCTCAATGACCTAACTTCTTCCCACTAGGTCTCGCCTACTTGTGAGAACCTGTGGATGTGAATCCCTTCCACCTTGACTAAAGGTCATAGAGTTCAGGACTATTATTGCTCTGCCAAGCATTTAAAATCTAGGTCTTAGCATGAGTTTGTAGATAAAGCCATAGCAGTATAGATAAGTATTCACAGCATGGTACACAGAGGTACAGACAGTTTCAAGTCAGAAATCACTTCTCCAATTATAGACTGTTGCGCCCGCCTCCACCAGCAGGGAAGACACAACACCGGAGCTCTTCTTGCAAGCAGTTTATTCAGGACCTTGTTCACAGCAATCCTTCTCCTTCTCTTTCTCTCTCTCTGGGCAAACCTCTCCCAGCCCTTAAAAAGGCACAGGCCGCCAACCCCAGATTGCCAGGTGAGCACTGCCCATAGGTCCACGCATATGCAAGCAGCTGGCAATCATTGTGTGATAATAGCATGAGTCAGGCCTTAGCCATAATAGGAGTTGATTATCACAGAGAGCACTCACTTTAGGGAGCGCAGAGGGGAAGCCAGCACCATGAGGTGCGGCTCCACGCAGCTCTCTACAATCGCCATCAGGTGCGGCTCCATGAAGCTCTCTACAATAGACCATTCCTTATATCCTTGCCTTTACCTTTCTGCGTTTAAAAATCTCTCCCCTTCCAGTGATAGCCCTGCTCTCAACAATAGCAATGCATCTACCCATGTTTATAGTGTCATAAGATCACAGCCATTCTGTCTATGCTGCCACAGAAAAAAAACAAGTAAAGAGTTTAGCATTTATTTACCATTCTCCCCATTTGCCACAACCCAAGTCCTGTCACAGCGTAGTCTAATTCTTGCTCATAAATCCCTGGGGTCAGAAGCTTTTCCTCTTTTAGTGTTGATTATTCATTTGAAATACAGATAAGTTCTTAGCTTGATTTTGCTTTTTTTTCCCTCCTCATGTATGTTGTTTTAATATTTATATATACCAAAAATCAACAAGTTTTTGAAAATAAAGTAGTTACACCTGGTTGCAGGAAGGACCATAACCTGAGATTACCTGAGCACCAGGTGACCATCCAAAAGAAATTCCTAACGTTCCAACCATTATAGATAGGATCACCTGCCAGCACACATCCCTCAGGACACCCCTACACAAATGTTCGCCAATCAGGGGCCCTGAACCATAGAAATCCGTCACCCCCACCTTTACTACTGTAAAAACCCAACTCTTTACTATTATAAAAACCCAACTCTAACTGAGCTCAGGGCTCTCCGATCATTCCAATATGTTGCACACATGGAGAGACTGAGTTTGCAAACTTGTATAAAATAAAGGCTCTTTGTTTTTACATGCGGGACTCAGTTTCTTGTTGGTTTTGGGAGGACTTAGTAATGGGGCGTTGGGAGATAATCAGAGGCGAAGAGCTCAGAGGGGAAGAGCACTGACTGCTTTTGCAGAGGACCTGGGTTCGGGTCCCGAAAACCACACAGCAACTCCCAAGCCCCTGTAACTACAGTTCTGGGGAATCCAATGTCCTCCTCTGGTCTCCACACCCACGGAACACACTTGCAGGCAAAGCACTCATCGTCATAAATAAATAAATCTAAAAAACTTCAGTCATAGCCAACAGCATCTATCCTGTGTCTTCCCAAACTACTCCTTAAAAGGGGAGGTATAGATCATAGATCGTATCCTGAAGACATCCAGAGAAAGCTCCATTGTAGCTATAGGGGAGAGAGGAAAGGGCAAGTCTCATGCGAAAAGGGCCTCACAGGGTTAACACAGCAAAGCTTACACAAAGAATGGTGGAAGGCAAAGGAAAAAAAAAAAACAACGAGAAAAGCGGTCGCCCAGAGTGGAGGAGGGGGAACCTTCCACCAATCTCCATGCATCGAGAGGTGCATTTCCATTTCAGAGCAAACACAGCTACAAATGGAGTAGCTGGGAGCACGTCCCTACTTAGGCAGCGGATAAAAGACCCTCCCAATGCCTTTGATGCGTATTCGAGCACATTTGAAACGTGCACAGCCTGGGAACCCCAGCAGAGCAGGGCTGATCATGGTTGGAGAGAAATCCTTGCCCGGAACAGTCCGGGCCTGAAATGGGCCACAGAAGCGGTAGAAGGCAAAATCTGGATTGGATTTTAGAAGCGAAGCGGGCGCTGCACCATGGCTCTGCAACTGGGTGCCTCCGGAGGCAGGGGCTCTTTGCCAAGAGTCCATTATTTGAGCACCTCCCAGCCCCAGGCCTAGTCTCTGATGGGAACCTGGGAGGGGCTGAACATGCTGTTCAGAATAATTTAGGAGGCAGAATATTCTTCCTGCTTGGTAGTGTGAAATCACTTATTTATGGCTCCCATTCAGACCCCGGTTTGTAGATAATCCCCCTTTCTAAGCAGTCGAACTCATGAATGTTGATCTTGCAAATCAAGCTGACACTAGCAGCTTTTGTCCACCGGGGCATACATCGAGGCCTACCTTCTCCCCAGCACGTTTCTCGCTCATCAGCATGCCTGTCCCAGCCTCTTGGATTCCTAAAAGGCTTGCTCCGCCCCAAACTGACCTGGGGTCTCCAACAACAATCAAGGGGCTTGTCTGCCAAGTGCTTGGGCAAACTTGGAAGAGACCCCAGAGAAGCCAACAGGGACAAACGGAACACTCCCCCCCCCCCACCAACCCACACACAGAAGGAGGTCACCCACTGAAGGGACCCCTGGGGGTGGGAGACCTTCACCCTGGGTGTAGGTTTCCATCCTTAAACACGCTCAGCAGACCAAGCCAGGACAAAATCCAAGATCTAAAGAAAGGAAGCCATAAAACAATCCCATTTATACGATAAGAGGACCACAGACAGAAGACAGGCCGCCAGCCAGGATGCACAGATCTGAAAGAATGAGATCAGATAGGGGACTGTAGATGCCAACGCAGGCCCAGAAGCCATCAATAACAAGATGCTGCTGCTGAAAGCAAAGTAGATGGCTGGTGTCCGGAGTGAACACAGTGGTGACTCCGGATTGTGGTGTGACAAGATGCCTTTTATTAATGCTAATGGACTAATGTTTGTTAACTGCTCCCCTCTCCAGAAGAACAGCTGAAAACTTCATAACAAATATTTTTGGAGTCTTGTGCCATGAAGGTGATCCCTGAACATCTTTAGGCTTTGAG
>NC_022015.1:56079058-56103082 GCF_000317375.1 Microtus ochrogaster | reverse complement strand
TCTAACAATGGAGCCATCTCTCCAGCCTCCTTTGAGACTGTATTGACTTCTGTGTGCTCTGCTGTGAAGCTGACCTGTCAATGACGAGCAGCGCTCAGCAAGCCAGAACCCTGATTCTTGGCGCGCCTCCACCAAATCTCCATTCTTTCCTGTTTCTTTCATAGCCAGAGAACTCACTAGAGAGGAAACCACAAAGAAAGGTTGAAATCTGATTCAATGGATGAAGAAGGGATTGGAGTGACCACTTTCATGTTGTGGCATATTACTTGAATAGGAAGACAGGTTGAAAAGGACAATGTGGGAAGAACCTTTTTTTTTATTTTTTTCATTTATTTTATGTACCAACCACAGTTTCCCCTCCCTCCTCTTTTCCAATTCCCGCCCATCTGTTTCCTCCGCATACACTCCCCCTCCATTCAGAAAGGCTTAGACCTCCCATGGGAGTCGACAAAGCATGTCATATCACATTGGTGCAGAAACAAGCTCCTCTCCCTGCGTCAAGGCTGGGCAAGGCATCCCTGCCTGAGGAATATGTTCCAAAAAGCCAGCTCATGTGCCAGGGACAGGTCCTGATTCCACTGCTAGGAGCCCCACAAACAGACCAAGCTACACAACAAGAATCTTAACTCTATGTTGTAGCATGTCTAATAAAAACCCAGAGACAGATATTGGAGCTCATTCAGCCTGAAGGTCAGAAAATCAAAACAGCTAGTCTTTGGCTCTTACCTCCGAAAATGGTGATCCGGACTCCAGGAATCCTCAGAATGAGACTGTGTCTGAGAGCTGTCTCCTCCTATCTTATATTCCTTTCTAGGTCTGGGATTAAAGGTGTGCACCACTACTACCCGGTTTCTATGGGAAACTAGTGTGGCTACTGGGATTAAAGGTGTGTGTCACCACTGCCTGGTCTGTAAAACTGACCAGTGGGGCTGTTTCACTCTCTCATCTTCAGGCAAGCTTTATTTATTAAAATACAAGTGAAATATCACTACACTATGTTACTGTTGGCCATTTTCACATTAGGTTTCTACCCCTGGAGTCAGAAATGGGCAGGGGTTTGACTGTGTTCTTCCCTGAACATTTTCTTGGATCTTGACATCTTCTCTTCGCTCTGTTGGTTTTGACTGTGTCTAACCTCAGTCTCTACCTCCAGCTCCCTCCACAAGTCTTTGAAGAACAGCCTCTTGTCAACGTCATACGATTTTGATGGGTAAAGACCAATAGACAATCAAACAGGGATAGTATCAAGGCAACAATATTCTCTTTTTTCCAGAATCTAGACACTTTATGCATGCAAAACCCACAAAATGGCTATTGTTTTTAAACTAATACATTAATATACAAGCCATAGAAAACGAGATGTTAGGAAACTTTTTATTGTGAATTATAACATGATCTAGAAGATTCCATAAAAATGTATTTTATATAACTTCAACATTATGTATGGAATTATTAACTGAGACAAAAAAACTTGTGATCAGAGAAAAAAATCAAGCTAGATCAAAATCAAGAACAAAAAAATGCTTATTTGGAGATAATAGCATTTCTATCTAGAAACACCAAATTCAAGCAGCCTCCATGCTGTCTTCAGTGCTTAAAGTGTTGGTGGGGACATTACCTCCCTGGTCCCTCTCCTCTCCAGTGAAAAGTTTGCAGAAGAGATTGTTGCGTTCTGTGTCTCTGGTCAGTTTAGGGGAAATAGGAGATGATTTCACAATCTGGTTCAAAAGTAACTGAGTTTCAGTCTCAAGGTTGTTTTTGACAGACGCAAAGTCCTGAAATAGAAGCTGTATTCCTCCTCGGTGTTACCCTCCTTCAGTATTATCAGAATGCATGGGCATTCTCCTTACCACTTGGGTGCCCCATCTTAATGATAGCAACAGCCTGATCTCTCTTACCTGCGCTCTTGACATCGGTGGTAAATGCTTCCTGCCTTTCCTCTATCTATCTGTCATACAGGAACTCACCCCTGCAGGCTATTGTCAGTTTCATCTGATTTCAAAAATATTTATGTGAAGTCCTTTTGTAAAACCTTTTTATTCATCAGTGTATTTGTGAAAGTCATCCATGTTCTATTTGAAGACTATCTCAATCTCGTTGCTGGACCGCAGTCAACTAGTTACTGTGCCGTGGTTTGTTTGTTTGTGCTACCCCGTGAACATCGGCACTGTTTCTGTGGGGATTGTGGTGAGCAGTCTCCCTGCCCCACCAGGAGCGCTTTTCTAAAGATGTCTCTAGGAACGCAAAGGCAGGGTGTGAAATTTAGGTAACAGAGACTGAGACTAGTGAGGGCTTCTGTAAGCTGGAAGCCCACCTCGTCCAACAAGGCCACACCTCCTAGCCCTTCCCAAAACAGTTCTAGCAATTAGGGGTCCAGCGTTCAAACACACACACAAAAAAAAAGCCTAGGGGGAGCCTTTCCCATTAAAACATCCCATTAAAGCATCTTATTCTAGATCCTCTTTGTTTGGTGTTTCCATCTTTCCAGTTTTGCCCACTGTAATATAAAATTACATTTTATATATATTATAATATATAATTATAACCAAATTATAATAATTAAATTATGATATAAAATGTTCAAAAACTATTTTTATTATAATTTCCAGGTAACTATTGGTCTATGTACCTTTAGTTATCTGTATTACTGTTTTGTTTCCCAAACTACTATTTTATGCACACATGTATATATATACACACACACACACGCACACATACACACACACACACAAATAGCCTAAGAAGTGATCAGTGTTATACCAAATTTGTTTCTATTCAACCACCAAATTCAAGAAAAATTGTTTCTGAAGGTTCCCATAGAATACATTTGTTTAACCTCTATTCACCTCAAGTGACATTATTGTTTTAAATTTGGTTAACTGAATAATAGAAAATCTATTCATGGAATTATTTGGTTTAACTTTTCACTTGTAGATAATTCTAACTAAAACTTGGCATTAGTTCCTGTTCTTCCTGTGTGCCTAATTGATGGACACTGTAGCCTTAGAAGCTAGAATAAAACAGCAATCCTAAAAGAGGCCTGCAAGGAAATGAAACAATTTGGAACTATTTCATGTCATCTCAAAGTGGCCTCAAAGTGGCATTTTGTAACAAAAGTGCCATACCAGTCAGGTCTAACCAAACATATATTCAACTCAACTATATTCAACATTCAGTAACTTCCCCCCTTTTCTCCCATCATCCTTACCTCCAGCGTCACTAAAGGGGAATGACAAAATATAAAGCATCATGACATTTAATGAGAGGTGTTGGGGTATTAAAACTTTAAGATGTGGGTTTGGGGTTAGTGTTTATCAGTAGTCCATCTAGCCCAAGGATGGCAAATGGGATTTATTTCACACATCAACACCAATTAATTACAGTACTGTATAGAGAAAAATCCCAGCATCACCTGTGGGCTCCTCTGAAGGAGTTTTGCGGTGCTAGACATACCTAACTGAGATGGAATGTTCTGTCACCTGCCATGCGGAGCAGCAGTTCTCGAGTTTTCTACCTTCAGTAAAACTCATCTGCTGATTGCTTACGCAGACCGTGGCCAGGACAATCAGATCGTTTACATGGGAAGCTCTGGGAAGAGAGGCCCTAGCCACCATTTTTTTCTTAGCAAATACACAAAACCATAAAGATGATACATTAGTAGAGTACTGTCATGTCTGACACATGTATACATTACATAACATTTCAATCAATACAAGCAGATTCATGTCCTCAAATAGTTGTCACTTGGTAATAGTAAAACTTTTCACAACGCCTCCCTCCAGCATTTGGAAATGTGTTCTGAGTAATTGTTGTTTACATTTGCCATATTGTGTGGTAATACCCCGGAGCGTCATGCTAGCTGAATCAGAGGAACCTAGTTCAGTCTTTTCCCACCTCTTCTCTTTCTTTCTCCCCAGTACCTGGGGAGAGTTGTGCCCTCAACGTTTATGGTATCAGTTATTGATTCCATATGAGATCGGGCATGCAGACCTTGTGTTTTCATTCATGACTGGCTTCACTCAATCTAAGGGTCTCTGGGTCCATTCATGTAGTCACAGAGGACAGGATTTCATTACTTTTATGGCTGTATTCCTTTGCATACATGTACCCCATTTTCTTTACCCATTCATCATTTCATAGACACCTAGGCCATGGGATAATCTTTTTGTACACTGTGAAGATGTGTCTCTCTCAAGGCACCTTCTGATTGGTTTAATAAAGAGCTACACAGCCAATAAGAGAGGATAGGAAGAGAGGGGAACTTGGGGGAAGAATCTGGCAGGAGGGACTTCCCAGTGAGACACAGGGAGTTAGATGCACATATAGAGGAGAGGTAACAAGCCACGTGGCAGAACATAGACTAATATAAAAGGGATAATTTAAGTTTTAAGAGCTAGCTGGGAAGAAGCCGAAGCTAAGGTCAAGCTTTCATACTTAATAATAAATCTCTGTGTCATTATCCAGGAGCTGGCAGTCCTAAGAAGGCCTGGCTACACACCTAGGCTGCTGTCCTGTCTTGGCTATTGTGAGTGGTGTTGCAATCAACATACAAGAGTTGATATTTCTTCAACATTTTGATCTCACTTAGGGGTAATATATGCCCAGAGGTAGTACTGATGGATTAGTAATATTCGTTCTATTTTTAATTTTTTCAAAAACCTTCTCCAAATTATCTTCCGTCATGGCTGAACTATTTCTATTTTACCCTCAGTATATATGAGCTCTCTTTCCTTCTTGCAGTAGTAATAGCCTACTCTGTTTTTTATTTGGATTTCCCTGATGACCAGTGAGACTTTATTTTATATATATATACCTGTGGGCTATCTGTATGTCTTCTTCTGATAAATGTCAGTTTAATTCTATTGCATATTTTAATGGCGTAAGTTGGTGGGGGCTGCTGTTGAGTTTACACACTGGATACAGACTCCCTGTCGGTTACATAGTTGGCAAATATTCGCTCTCATTTTTTAAGCTGTCTCCACTATAGTGAGTATTTCCTAGTCAGCTCAGAGGACTTTTAGTTTCTTGTAATCCTAGTAGTCCATTTCGCTCTCACTGTGGCTTTAAGGCCTGGGTCAATAGATTTTCATCCATCACGGTGTCCAAAGGAATTCCTCCATATTTTCTTTTAGTGCTTTCATAGTTTCAGGACCTGCATGTCAATCTTGTTGCATTTTGAGTTTATCATTGTTAACTGGTAATGGATAGGAATCTACTGTAATTTTTTTGCAAATGGACATACAAATTTTGTCATACTGTTTGTTGAAAATGTTGTTTTTTTCTGCAGTGTACAATAGATGTCTGTTAGTTCTATTTATTCCATGGTGAACTTTAGTGTTTCTCTGTTGATATTCTGTCTGGATGATCTACATCTACTGTGTGATAATGCTGTTGTACACTGTAAAGATCTGTCACCTGTATTAGTTTAATAAAATGTTGATTGGCCAGGCAGGAAGTATAAGTGGTGCACCCAGACCAAGAGGATTCTGGGAGGAGGAAAGACAGAGTCAGTCACCAGCCAGACACAGAGGAAACAAGATGAGAATGCCTTACAGAGAAAAGGTACCAATCCACATGGCTAAACACATACAAGAATTATGGGTTAATTTAAGTTGTGAGAGCTAGTTTATAATAAGCCTGAGCTAATAGACCAAACAGTTTATAATTAATATAAGCCTCCTCTGTGTGTTTATTAGAGACTGAACATCTGTGGGACTGAGTAGGACAGAAACTTCCATCTACTAATGGCACCCAAATGTTTGGCAAGAATTTCTACATAAAACCTGAGAAAGCTTTAAAAAAAAAAGAAAAAAGAAGTCTAAACAAACAAAAACAGGGTAAAGTGCAGATTCTTGATAACCATCTTTTCTCTGGTAGGTTCTGTTTGCAAGCAGAGGTGTGGCTCATTTAAGAGAGGCTTCCTGACTCAGTGTTAGTAGCAAAGACTGCAGCTCTTTTAAGAGGCTGTGCTACCTAACACTTAAATATTGTTTATGAGCAGCTAGCAGCATGCTTCTTGGTGGTAGAATAGACCTAGAAACTCTGCAGGGCTGTAGCAATAAATGTGGCTCCTGCCAGCACCGTCATCATGAAGCTAGACTTTCAAAAATCTAAGAAGTAGTGTGGAGTCAACCACCAAAGCCATAGCTTTAATCCCAGCCATTTAATCCCATTGTTTAGCCGATTATTGTTCAGGTATATCGAGTCTACTTATACTTGCTTTATGTATTTAGGTACTCCAGCATCTGGTAGAGATGTATTTAGAATTCAGTTCCTGCTGAATTGATGCCTTTGTCATTGAATACTGTACTTCCTTATGTCTTTTTATTCCCTTGGTTTTATGGTCTGTTTTATCTTCAATTAACTTGGCTGTTCCTGCTTCTTTTTAAATTCTGTCTGCAAGGAATGTCTTGTTTCATCACTTCCTTTTCACTCTGTGTGTGCCCTCAGAGGTAAACTGAGTTTCTTATCAGCAACTTATGGTTGGATCTTCCTTATTCACTTAGTAATTACTTTTTAATAGGCAAATTTAGTTCTTTTACATTCAGAGTAATTATTAATAGTGAAGGTTATACAGCCATCTCTCTTCTTCTCTCTCCCTCTTCTCCCCCTCTCCCTCTTTCACCTCTCTTTCCCTCCCTCTCACCATTTCTATCCCTTCCTCCCTTTCCCCCTTCTCCATAATCTTCCTTGGCAGTTCAGTGAATTACTTTAATAGTGTGTTTTGATTCCTTGCTCACTGACTGTTGTTTGCATACTATATATGTTTGCTTTGTGGTTATCCTGAAGCTCACATAAGCAGCACTGGTCCAACAGAACCACCTTGGGAAATTCTCCCACACATTGTAGCCCATGGGCATCGAGAGGCCACTACAGCTGAGCTGAGAAAGGACCACGCTACCTCTCCAGCTTGCTGCAGAAATTGCCCGTATGGGTCTGGTTTTGCTGGCAGGCAGAATGCACCAACAGTGGGATTGTCAGGACAAACAGCTGGTTTCAGAATAAAGCAGCTGGGGCCAGGCAATGCAAGGCAAGATCAGATTCCAAGTAGACCTGAGGAGGCCATTGTGGGAAGCGTTGAGGGTGAAGCCTAAGCCACAATGGAGACCTGTAGTGCCGGTCTTGCCAGGATGTAGAATCATTGCTAAGGAAAGCCAGAAGAACCAACCTCGCAGAGACAGCATATGTATAGGATCATCACATCACCGCAAACGAAGCCTTTCAGAGCACAGATGATGCTACCACATGCTCCAGCCACCAAGCATGGAGCTGCAGGAAATCATTTTGTCCTTCTGTCCAGCAGCTGAGTTTCTGTCTTGCTTTGATCACATCTTCTGCCTTTTCGAGTTTGATTTTTAAAGTGTCATGGGTCTGAGTTACATTTATCAGTGACTTCTGCCCTTTTTAAAAATACCTATACTGAAACCTGTTTCAAGGATTCCAAAACGTTGTTACCATCTCTCTGAATGAACTTTTGGCCCCCTTGGAATTATGAAGTCCTTCTTGAATCCCAATAGCCCAAACATTTATTTCTGATATTGCCCGGAAGCTCCCATAAGCTGTCTCATCCCTCCTTATTTTGTTTCCTCTTCGGCAGCTGCGTATTTTCAAATACCCCGTCCTCAAACTCACAGATTCTTGCTTCTGTTTGATCTGTGCTGCCATTGGTAGCTTCTGTTGCATCTTTAATTTCACCACATGCTGCTTTCAGTTCAAGACCATGTTTGATTTCTTATTAATTGCTTCCATCTCTTTGTTCGGTGTCTGTTTGGGGGATGCCCTCCCCCCAATCACTGAGCCTCTTTGAACAGATGTTTTAAATTCTTTGCTAGTGCTCCCATCCAAGGGCTGCTTGGTCAGCTGCTAACACTTTGAATACTGGATACAGTTCTGTCTTTTGAAAGCTCTGGATGTTTGTCGGCGTGGGACACCACCTGGGTACTCAAGGAGCCCTATTTCGTCCTGTGTCATGGCTAAAATATGAAACGATGTTCACAGGCTCGTGTGTCTGGTTATTGGTCCTTAGCTGACCATGCTCTTAAGAGAGACAGTATGAGCTTTGGGAGAGAGAACCCAGGTGGAAGAGTGTACCGCTGGGAAATTCCTCTGAAGGTTAGATCTGATCCTTGAACTGTTCTCCCCCATGCTTCCCATCCACCATAAACATTCTATTCTGCCATGCTCTTATGATACCTGGCTGTAATCTCTGAAGCTGTGAGCTAAAATAACTCTTTAACATCTTAAATTGTTTCCCACAGGTTTTGTTGTTGTTGTTGTTATTGTTGTTGTTGTTGTTGTTGGTTTGGTTTTCATAGTAACACCAAGTCCCAGCACATTCCAGATTTCTTCAGCTGGTTTTCTGTGTTGTTTGAGGCAGAGTCTAACTATGTTACTAAGGCTGGATAGGAACTCGCCGGGTAACTCAGGCTGACCTTGACCACATAATTCTCCCGCCTCACCCTCCCAAGTGCTGGGATTCCAGGCAGGTACCATCAAAGCCACTCTAAACTGTTCCTTCATTTTCTGAGCCTATAGTCACTTCCACTAGATCAGCACTAGGTGGTGCCCAGGTCCAGATTTGCCAGGAGCTTGCTGTCCCTCCCTCTGTGCTACAGGGTGATCCAAACCCAGGGTTGTCTCAAATAGTCTTTTAATCAATCATTTGGGAGGCAGGGGCAATATCTAAGGAAGGCAGTATGTTACCACAAGCCCTCTCCCTGTTCCAGGATAATCTCAGAAGGCGCATCTGTATTGACTGACCTGTGCTATGATAACTCAGGGTTCTGTCTCGCTCACCCTGGGGAATCATCAAAAAGGGACTGCCTTTGTCTTCTATGTCAAACCTATACTCACCAAAGTCACAAGGCTCTCACATCCTGGTCCCACAGCCCACAAAGATCAGCACAACAGTAGCAATAGTTAGGGCCAAGGTCCATACCTCTGTGAGCTGTGTGTTGCTTGGGTGGCCCTGTGGTCCAAGGCCCCTGATCAGTCATCTGTGATGCTGGCTGGAAGAGACATGTGATGACCTGGGACCACATGTCTGGAGCATTAGAATTGCTCCAGAGGCTCCACCTACAGTGGATGAGCCTGAGAATAACTTTCCCAGGTCGAGCTCTACATCCCAGGATATAGTCAGTCTTATGGGTACGACGCCATCCTCTTCCTGAAAGAGTTCTCTCCCCACACCGTGCCATCTGAGGTTGAGCTAGTGCCGGTAAAAGCAGAATCCGGGTCACCTGGGCTGATAGACTTGGCCATGCCTGTATTTCTCAGCTACAAAGATCTGCACCATTTCAAGAGTGTACCAGGTCCTACAGCAGTCGTCAGTGACGGAGACACAAACATGAGTCCGACCCACTGGGGCACAGGTGTGAGCACTGGCCTGACAGTGCTACTAGAGCTCAGGGGTCGGATAGCAGAGGCAGCCTCTGGGCTACCAAGGCCAGGTAACCTGGGTGACTCTTGAGTCTCTCTGCTTGCAAGAGGGTAAATGTTCTCCAAGCCCCTTCAGCAGGGAAATCTGAGTTAGTCCCACACACATCTCTGATGCCAGAGATGGTCTAGAAGTTACTACTGTATGCTTGGTCTCATTATAGTGAGTATGACCTTGAACTCTGAGACAAAACCCTGTGCTAGTTTATGTATCCTGCTCCTTAGTAGTTAAAGTCTTGCATCCTGAAGTTGAAGGAATGACGGAGGTAGCTGTCTCTTTGTACCTGGCTTAATGCACTTGGTACCTTAGTCTGTAGGTTAGCTATAGGATAGGGCTTTGGTCAACACTATGTTTTACTATACTGGGTACTGAGCACTGGGTACTGGGTTTCAAGTCTAGGGCCTGGGTTGGATTCTCACATCTTCCTGTAAGTGGGATCAATTGATCTGTCTGTCTGTCTGTCTGTCTATCATCTTCTCTCCCCCCCCCTCCTCTCTCCCTCTCTCTCGGGATGGGTAGCTTGAAATTGGGACAGAGGTATAACATTTTGCTATCTACCCTCTTCAGCACACTTTTTACTTTCTTTATACTAAAAGAAGGCTCCATGAAATCACTCAATTTCCTGAGTTCTGAGGCTGGTATTCTGGTGCATAACCAACTGTAGAACTTGGTTGACAAGCTTAGGCATCTGGAAATGAATTTTAAACCTGGCTTCACTATTGTCATCACCAATATTTCTCCCAGCCCCTTTAAATATATTTTTACTGAACAGTCTTATCCCACATAAAATTTTAATACAGTGTATACTCTGCACAGTTGACCCTCAACATTTGTGGGTTCCATATATCTAATGTAACAAGAGAGTAGAAATATTTGAAAAAATGTATTTGCATCAGATGTATATAGGCTTTTCTTGTCATTATTCCCTAAACAAGGCAATATAAGAGCCATTCCACTTACAATGGATTAGTATTATAAGTAATAGAGATGCTTAAAATATATAGGAGGATGCATGTAGGTTCATTGTAAATACTATGCCACTTCGTGGGAGGGACTTAGTATCTTCATATTTTGGTATTATTGAGAAATCCTGCAGCCACTTTTCTACACATACCAAGGGACCACTGTATCTGTAGTTATGACCAGTGTGTAGATCCATGTTTTATATATATATAAAACAGTAAGTTTTTATTACTCTTCTCTTGCCTTCAACCAATTTATACCACCATTGGGTATACTGGCCACAGAATAATAATAATAATAATAACCGAGAGTATAAGAAACAGATTTTTGAGAATTATTCGTTGTTGGGTTAATTTTGATTTTAAGTCTGACTAATGGAGAAGCAGGTAGAAGCTAATGTGCATCTGGTCTGGAAAGCTGTTGCCACAGAAGACCGAGAATGGGAAAGGAAGAAATCAGGCATTCCCTTTCTGCTTCCCGACCTCTGTGGGGTGAGATGCTCTGCTCCATCAGGAGTCAAGCATCAGTCCTCTGCCTGAACTTCTTTTGTCAGTTATTTTCCCACCGTGATGAGAAGTCTAACACAGAAATTTGGTAGCCGTGAAGTGGGAACATTGCTATACTACCTGGCAGTGCAGATCAGAATACTCAAAAAGTGGTTTGTGGGAGGAATCTAGAAAAGTTTGAAAGTATGTGCTAGAAAAAGCTAAGAATACTCCAGGGTGAGCTTAATGCCTGATCCGATTGAGGGCTCAGAAGGACAGAATGCTGGGGGTCATGTCGGGAATAAAAACTTAGTTGTGAGCTTCTAGATGGGGCCAGGGGCACAACTGAGAACTAAGCCACCAGTCATTTGTGTCACAGTGAGGCAAAGAGGTTGTCTACATTTTATCTATGCCCTGGGACTGTAAAGCTGAGTATAAAGAAAATGAATCAATTAATATGATTTAAGAATTCAAGGCCACCTATATAGCATGGTGATTAGTAGACACCTTTAGACATGTTTTTTTATATAAATTTAATTTTTTTACTATGGTTCTTTTTAAAAATATTTATTTATCTATTATTTATTATGTATACAATATTCTGTCTGTGTGTATGCCTGCAGGCCAGAAGAGGGCACCAGACCCTATTACAGATTGTTGTGGTTGCTGAGAATTGAACTCAGGACCTTTGGAAGAGCAGGCAGTGCTCTTAACCGCTGAGCCATCTCTCCAGCCCCAACCTTTAGACATGTTTGCAGAGAAAGTTAAAACTAAATAGTAGAGTAGAAAAGTTATTATTATTATTAATTATTATTACTATTATTGCCCTAAAAAGAAGCACACAGAAAGCTTGGGCTGGGAAAAGCATGCCTGCTGAAGAGGTCAGGGGCATTAAAGTGAAACAAAATATTTTTCACTGGGATCATAGGAAAGATGTCCTAATGGAATCTTGGATCCTTCTCATTGTAGGCATAAGGATGTAAAAGTTTTAAGACATTTGGGAGACCTTGAAAGAGAGCTCTGAGGTACACTGACAGACCAAAGATATCCTAGGTAAGTGTTTTCTGAGTTTAGCCATACCCAGAAGTCACGATAGCCACGGGCCTGAAGGGGACCCAGCTACTGTTCAAGCTGGTTGCAGAACCTGATATTATCTATGCTTTACTGGGTTTGCAGGCATGTAGAACGCAATAATGATAGGTTTCTTATAAAATCATCTACCCAAGTCTTAAAGGCAAGCCTAGAAGACAAGACAACGTCTAGCAGAGTCAGAATCCCTGGAGGCAGCTCCTGAGAAGGCTCTCCATGAAGCTTGAGGGAGCAACATAAACTGCAGTAACCCTAGGATGTCACTGAGAGGAATGTGGAACAGCTCCTGAGGAAGGCTAGCATGCCTGACGTTAGTCGAGCCCGTCCAAGTGGGAGGCCAGATAGCTACAACAGGGAAAACCCATAGGCAGTTTCCCCCAAGTTATTTGGTGCTCCCTTCCCACCACCACGTATCCAGGATGCCAGGCATGAATCCACAGGATTTAACATTTGGCCTGCTGGCTTTCAATCTTACTTTGGCCTGTTGCTTCTTCTTTTCCTACTCTTTCTCTTTGGAAATGGGAATGCCATTGTACACTATAACTATCTAATTTTCCTTTTGATTTTATAAGGACTCGCGGGTAAGTGAGTCTTAGAGGAGACTTTAAACGTGGACTTTCGACCAATGTTGGAGCTCTTGAGACTACAGAGACCCCTAGAGATGAGCATAATGCGTTTTGTGTTATGAAATGGACACGAGCCTTCAGAGGGCCAAGGGTAGAACGCTATGGTTGAAGGAGGTATGTTTGGGTGTCAGATCTGAAAGGGAGGGGCTCGTGCTAGAAAATCTCATCAAAGGGGTAAGACTAAGACGCACACAGAAGATTAGGAAAGTAAACTTCTGGGTATTTCCATCGAGGGTCAACCGAGGGAAGAAAGAAGAAATCAATCATAGGCTTTTTTTCTCTGCCTCCTGGGTACCACGAGGGGTGTTGTTCTGCTCAACCACACCTCTCTTCTAAAATGGGTTGAAACCTTTGAACCGTGAGCCAAAATAAGCCCCCCTCAGCGGTTGTAACAGACACTGTGCCATAGCATCTCTTACAGTGATGAACGTACTAATGGATACCACTGAAGCTGAGGCAATGCTAATACTTTGAGGTGAGAAAACGACACTGTGAGCCTTTAACAAGGCAGGTACAAAATTATGCAGGGTAGCCACTGGTCCACTGGGTTGTGCTGTTAATGGTGTATAGAAATAATTAAAGAATGGTTAAGGAACAGAGTTAAGTGAGCAGGGCATTGATTAGTTCTGAGAAGTGTTTACTAGAGGAAAAATGCTTTTAAGGTAAAAAAAAAAATCACAATTCTTGTACAGTCATTATTTCTGTTTTCCATTATCAACAAATTATTATTGCTTATGTGATTTTCTTCTTCATATATTTTTCTACCTTTTGGTGGGCTCCAATCACTCTGCTATTTATCCCTAGTTTAAGAGAAGGCTTGGCTCGAGTTTTAAGCTGGAGGAAGGCATTTGTTCATCCATAATGTACTCTGGTCTTCATCATTGTGTGTTCATACTTTTGCTTTACAACTGGGAAAAAAATCAATATTTTATAAGGTATTTTGAGTAAACACCAGCACGAAGCTTTATAATTGAGTGAAGGGGAACAAATGTATTTTCCTTCAAAGCCTTAAGTGTCCCCTCCACCCAGTCGCTGGCTCCTCTGCCACCTCTAGACTTGCTTGTCCTGTCCCTTTGGGCGAGTAACTTGATTCATCCGTTTCTTAGTTTCGCTCCCATTCTCAGAACTGGGAACACCTGCTGGACAGATGGCTTCCGGAAGAATAGATGTGCAAAGCTGATTTGGAAAAGCAAACAGCACTGTACGGATGAAGTAAATGGTGGCCCGGGGCCATCCGTGAGCACTTATTAGTCACCTTCGTTCCATTTCTGCACTTAGCACACAGAGCCCCAAAAGGAATGAGACACTCACTTTGCCCCTCATGAAATCACTTGCAGCCTTCCTGCCAACAAGCCTTGCTGGTGGTTTTCACTACATGTGGATTCCTGTCTCTCAAAAGAGAAGTGATGGGTTGTCCAGATAGGAGCCTGAAAAGAAGGGGTCAGGGAACGGGGCATAGCTAGGAAAAGTGTTGTGGCTTAGAACCGTGTGTTTCCCCATGGTTTTGGAATCACCATCGCCTCCTCATGAGGTGACATCTGATCGCACAGCTGCCTCATGATCACAGTGTGGTCGCCGCAGGACCCTGTACATCTGTCCACTGTCACCACATGGTCTGTTTTGGAGTGCCGCGCCTTTGACAGCAGGTTCTTAGGGCTCCGTAATTTCCCCTGCCTGCGTGCTCCAAGATTCCTGATTGAAATTATAAGCTGACTGGCAGGAAGAAAAATTGATGAAGGCGAGGTGCTGGAGACAGTGAGTCAGACTCTGGACTCGGCAGAGTCCCTCCTAATGCCCTTGTCATCAGTTGCCGGCTACATCATAAGTCTCCTTTGAAATGACCAGTATTCATTTTCTCTTGGCCTTGTCTCCCATAAAATCCCCCAGACACCCAGTGGGGAGCAAGGCTGGCCCTTTCCTATGATCCTGTTCTTTCTTGGCTCTCCTGGCCTCACTGCTTCCTTCTCTCACAAGCCCCAGGGCAGCAGCTTTTAGGACTCTCATTTAGCAACACACAGAAACTAAAAACGAGTGTTTAAGCTGAACCCGCTGCCAGAGCATGTGGGCCTGGGAGCGCTGGAGGCTTCCCCATCTGCACAGCATGGCCCATTGCACAGATCCCATTACCAATAACCAGTTCTCCGCCAGAAGGGAGGAAAGATGGTCACTGCCCACTGGGCTCGTGCAGTCTAAGGCTTGCAAATACCTCCAGGAGCCTGGGAAAGAAAAGCCAGACCCAGGGAAGGGTTTGGCTGAGAGAGTGGTTTAGTAAGGGTCCACACAAGCCATAAGCCACCTTAGCCTTGGGGTAAAGGAAGTATGCTAGAAGAAGCTCCCTTGGCAGCAGGCTCCCCGTGAAGCCTGACAGCCTTTAAAAAGATGCTTTCCTCTCCTGGCAATTAAAAGGCCACACCCTTGTCATTTGTGTGTACTACCCTCATAAAACTGCAAGCAATGCACTTCCGCAAATAGATGTGGCTGGACCTCCAATCTCAAGTTCATCTGGGCTAAAGCTTTCAAATCTTTTGCTAATGAAGACATGACATAGGCCAGCTGGTCAGAAGTAGAGCCTGGGGGCGATGGTGTCTCAGCTTGTCGACGGCCTGAGAGGAATGCCTGGACTCTGGAATGGGGAGAATTTCTCCCTGCGCAGCCAGTTTGCTCCACTCAAGGCTTCTTCAAAGTTCAACCGCTCTTAACTGGGCAAGAAAGTGCAGCGTGAAGCTGGCCGTGCCGCTGGGACAGCAGTTTGTTTATCTCGTGTTGTTGAAAGAATTCGACAAGTTGCACAAAGTCTGAGAAAAATTTGCTGACCTCGCAGTTTCCCCAAGCCCAAAGACATCAGAGGAGGGCCAAGTGACCCAAGAGGCCCCACACTTCATCTTGTAGAGATCCCAATTGCATCTGGCACTGTTCGAGAAAGCACGGCTGTTTCCTTTCCAGTCATCAGAGCCACATGTTCATAATATAAATAATTATGGCATTATCCTCACCGAAGTGGAGATGATTCTTTATCTAGAACACTCCAGTAACTTTTTAAAGAGCTAACCACTTCCTGGTAGGGTTGTGCCTGCTTGGTGGCAGATTCAGAAACGGTGGGTGGTGCCTTAGCCCAGTCCTGTTTAAGGCACTGCTGTCCCCTCCCTACTCTTCACAAAGAGGAACCTGTTCCCATTCACTTCCCTCTGCATTGGTACTTCCGTCCCTCCTCCCGTTCAGAACAAGGATATGCACACGTGGCTTGCCCAGCTCCTAAGCCTATCTTCAATAGTAAGAGAGAGGAAAGGGAAGATGAACTGGCTGATTCCATATTGTTTATATCCTCTAGCTACAAAGAATAATGATTTACCAAATTATTGCCAAAATGTAACCTGTATCCTCAGCCCTTTTATGTTGGCAGCTTCCTGAGCCAGCAATTCTATCAGGAACAACCTGGCTTATGATGCTAGCTTATTGTAACACCCTCAGCATTGGTTCACCCGACCTGTGGGGCTTCTCTCAATGCGAACACCACCATACTGGAGCCTTTGGGGAAGGGGTGAGCTCTTGAGCATTTCCCCAACATTCCGCAGTGCCAGTAAATGTTAACGAGACCCACATAAAAAGATTTCCATGGCCCAAAAGGTTTAGGAACCACCGCAATGTTCCTTTTGGAAATTTTCATTGGAAATCATCGTAGTAAAAACTTTGTGAAATCCCATAATAAAATTCTTAATCCAAAATTTTCCAAACCCATTTGACCCTAGAATGCCTTCTACCTAGACACCCTCTGCAAACACAGTAGAAGCTTTAGGGGGATGGGACACCCCTGGTTAAGCTGTTAATAACTGAACATAGACTTACACACACCTTATTAAATGAGGCTCAGCTATGGCTTATCCAGGGGCATCCTGGGCCAGAACTCAGTGGAACATAGTTAGTTCTGATTAAGTTCCTATAAGCCAGGCACTGTACTAAGCCCTTAATCCTTCTTTTATGTCAATCAATCTTCACCTCAACTCCATGAGCAGGATCCTGTATACATCTATTTTATAACCATTCTTTTCTGCCTTGCCACAGTCCCAAAGTGATTAAATAGCCTACCAAGGTCACATGCCTTGATGAGTGAAAATGAGTCCAGGTTTGCCTGATACCAGTCTGTGGCCTTAGAGAGCCTTCCGCCTCCTGGTAGATGTCAGTCTTCAGTGGATTTAGACAAGGGCTGATATGGATCAGGAGGGTAGGAGCTGCTGACAGGGGGCTTTGCAATTGAGAAGGCAGAGGCTTTGCTGTGTTGACTCTATCCAGGTCAGTTGCTACAGCCTACTTAACCACTGGAGTGGTGGATCTCACTCAGTACCTCCCATGAAGGATTCCTAAATTGGAAAGTCAGAGGTGCTTGTCTCGGGGTCAGTCATGGGCTTATATTGTTTCTTCCATTCAGAGTAACTCAGGGTTAAGCCTCAAAATGAAGGCTTGTAATTGCTCAAAGCATGATCATGGGTCGTGAAACTGAGATAGCATCTAGGTCAGTGTGGTCCTTAGATCAGCAGCATCAGCATCAGCATCAGCATCAGCTGGAAACTTGATAGATGGCCAAGCCCTTGAACAGCATTCCAGACCTACTAAGTCAGAATCCCTGGCAGTGGGGCCCAGGGAATTATTTTAAGAAGCTAGACATTCAGAAGATTCTTAGAAACTCTAAAATGTAAGGTGCCCTGCTCTAAATAGTCCAAAATCTCTTTTTATAGATGAGAAAACTGTGTCCCAGAGATCAAGTGACTTTGCTTTAGCCCTGGGGTGCACAATGGTAGAGCTAGATTGGCCCAGTAGAGCTTCCACTTGTCCAATACCCATAGTCTTTTCTTTTGATAGCAGTACCCAGATTTTCCTTGCTATTACCTCTTTCTCATTTTGTTTATGCTGTTTGCATGGGACTAACCCAATGTTCCAAGATTTAAGAGTTGCTTCATGATTCGGTCTGGTCAAATAGCATAATTTATCACAACTCCAATGCCAGTCCGGCCTTGGACACGCCATGAGGGAACAGACATATGACTAAGCCAGGGCAATGAAACAGGCTTATGGGATTTTTCTGAAATCCTAAGAAAGAGGAGTGTTCTTTTTATGAGGTTGATAGCTATCAGGATGCTGTCAAAACGCTCTGTGTAGCATGAAGCCCACCCACAAAGACGTCCTGTACTGTCCGAGCGATGCTTCTCACCTTGTCTGCCCTTCTGTGAGCTTGAGAACTTTGGTTTGTAACATCAGCTCAGTTGCCCTGGGTTCAGATACCTATTTTATACCCAAGAAGGCCACCAACTCATTTTGTCATGGCATACTTCCTGACCACATGGCTGCCTCTTCAGACTTGAGATTTATATGCAGTTTACTAAACATGATAATGGTCACTGAACTCTAAGAGCCATAATGTGGACTGGGATCAGAGTTATTAAGTCATCAGGACATTATGGTTCTTATCTTGTACCTACAGCTTAAGGTGCTGGTAGACAGACACTAGGGGGAAGGTCTTAGTTGGAGGATTAAATTATCTAAGGCCTGAATACCCTTGAAGGATGTACTGAGACCCTGACCCCTCTCCTCTCTCTTCCTCATTTCCTGCCGTCATAAAGTAAACAGTTTTGTTCTAACACATGTTTCCTGCCATGTTTTTTTGCCTTGCCAGAGTTCCAAGGTGATGGTCCAAGCAGCCATGATCTGAAACCTCTGAAGCTGTGAGCCAGATTCTCCTCCTTATAAGCCTATCATCTCTGGTATTTTGCATAGCAGCAGAAAACCCAAGGGGTGATGATCTTTAACTAAAAAGGCCAGAACATTAGCACCACTCCAGTCCCTCCCAGTAAAGAGAAGCATAGATGTCAGGAAGTCTAGGATGCTCTCCAACCTCTTCAGAGAGGAAGCAGTAGCTCAAGGTTTTCACGATAGCCCTTCTGTGCTCATGCTGCACAGCTTATCAAAAATATTTCTAAGTGTCAAAATATTGGCACTTTGAAGTTAAACTCTTCAGTTCTGTTTCCTCCCTGATCAGCTCATAGTCAGGAGAAAAAGCAGTCAGTCAAGAAAGCAACCTCCAAGCCTTGCTGTCCAAGTGGAAGAGCACATTTCGTGAGCACCGTTTTCCAGGTACTGTGATAGACTTCAGGAAGCCTCATCTCCTAATCCTGGAGCGAGCCCCATGAGGTGCTGGCTATCTGCTGGCATCCTGTACGTGCCTGAGGATGCCGGGCACCGTTTCCAGTACTCACAGATGTGTTTAAACACACTCACTCATTTTGTCCTTCCTGACTATGATGAGGGTTTCATAATTACAAACCAGCAGGCAGGCACTTCGAATCCTAGCCATCCAGCACAGAGACTGTTCACTTAACCATTCTCTAGTGCAGTTTAGGAGGTGTTGGCACAGCAGACAAAATCCACAGGGTAAATATGACCCGCCTCCTTTCAGTGGTCAGTAAACCCAGCGTGTTCCAGATTGGAACCCTCACCCTGAAAGCTGCGACTGAAATCCGTGACACCTAAAGTTTCTGTTGCTTTTGACTCTATTCCAAAACACTGCCCACAAAGTAATGAAACCTCCTGAACTTTCTCCACAACAGGGTTTCAGAAATGGAAGCCGACTGGGGATCTGAAATTAGGAAACCTGACACTTGGTTGGGTGAGCAGCATGCGGTAGGAATTGGGGCTTTGTGCTTATTCAGAACAGACCACAGAGGCCCCGGGGTTGAGAGACAAGATGGCCTTGTGTTGGGTTCCCAGAAACTTCCCTAGTTGTTTACAGACACCCCCACTTGTTTCAAGAGGGTAGAAGGAGGGGGCATCTGATGTCGGAAAGCCTGCTTTGTGGATGGTCTAGAGTTGAGGGATTTAGCTCTTCCTCAATTGTAAAGATTATATCGCCCTCCAGAGAAGCCTCAGGGAGGCCACAGTGACCGAGCACATAATAAAGTACTCACACTTTAGCCCTGGAGTCAATCTTGTCCCTAAGAGTCATCTTAGCTTACAGTGAGGCTCTGTGTTTCATTCAGTAAGATAAGAGCCTTTTCTTTTCTTTCTTCCTTCCTTCCTTCCTTCCTTCCTTCCTTCCTTCCTTCCTTCCTTCCTTCTTTCTTTCTTTTTTTCGAGACAGGGTTTCCTTGTAGTTTTTAGAGCCTGTCCTGGAACCAGGTCATGTAGACCAGGCTGGGCTGGAACTCACAGAGATCCCCCTGCCTCTGCCTCAGAAGTGCTGGGATTAAAAGCCTGCGCCACCACCGCCCAGCTGATAAGAGCTTTTCTTTTCTTTTATTTTCACTAGCTGAAGATTTTATTTTATTTTTAATTTTTGATTTCTCTGCTCATGAAAGTCTTGTTTAAAGATTTTCCTTTTTTTAATTTTATTTATTTATTAAGGATTTCTGCCTCCTCCCCGCCACCGCCTCCCATTTCCCTCCCCCTCCCCCATCAAGTCCCCCTCCCTCATCAGCTCAAAGAGCAATCAGGGTTCCCTGACCTGTGGGTAGTCCAAGGACCGCCCACCTCCATCCAGGTTTAGTAAGGTGAGCATCCAAACTGCCTAGGCTCCCCCAAAGCCAGTACATGCAGTAGGATCAAAAACCCATTGCCATTGTTCTTGAGTTCTCAGTAGTCCTCATTGTCCGCTTTGTTCAGCAAGTCCGGTTTTATCCCATGCTTTTTCAGACCCAGGCCAGCTGGCCTTGGTGAGTTCCCAATATGGAAATAGAAAACACTATCCTGAGTGAGGTAAGTCAGACCCAAAAAGAGGAACATGGGATGTACTCACTCATATTTGGTTTCTAGCCATAAATAAAGGACATTGAGCTTATAATTCGCGATCCTAGAGAAGCTAAATAAGAAGGTGAATCCAAAGACAAACATATAGGCATCCTCCTGAATATTAACTTTCATCAGGCGATGAAAGGAGACAAAGACAGAGACCCACATTGGAGCACCGGACAGAAATCTCAAGGTCCAAATCAGGTCCAGAAGGAGAGGGAGCACGAGCAAGGAACTCAGGACCGCGAGGGGTGCACCCACACACTGAGACAATGGTGATAAGAGCTTTTCCATGTGAACCAAACAGGATACAAGAACAGGAGGTGCTGGAGAGCGCCCTTTAAGAGCCCTTGCTGCTCTTGCAGCGGACTTGGGTTTAGTTCCCAGCACTGGATCCAGTGATTCCCTACTGTCTGTTATAACTGCAGCTCCAGGGGGCCTGACACCCTCTGGCTTCTGGATGCGGTGCACATAAACTCACTCAGGCACATACACATCAATTTTAAAGAAAAAGAGTGAAGAATGGGAAATGTGTGTTTTCACAAATTTGTGCGATCCAAGTGTCCTACCTACAGCTCACATGCCTCATGCAGTCCAATCTAGAAATCAAAACCTTCATTTAAACATGAGATTTATAATATTTATATAAAACTTGATGGTACAGTTCCTGATCAAGAATGTTACAGATGCCAAAATCATGTGGCAGTGTGGAAATGTTGGGTGCACCGGGAAGCCAAAGCTGCCACACCATTCTAGGTCAGTGGTTGATCTCTACAAACCCCAGCATATGTGGGTGGGATAGTCACTAACACCTTTACCCTCTGAATAAACCATTTCCAAGCTATTACATCCTCATAGCTTAGAGCAGCACCATGCTTAGAATCCAGTTCCTGGTTGAATCTGCAGCTTAGCTCTTCTGAGCTTCTCTTTGTTTTCTATTGATTTTTTTTAAAAAAAAAAAACAAAAGCAAAAACAAACAAACAAGAAATAATTTCAAATTATCTTTAAAATTTTTGAAAAGTGTTTGTCTGCATCAATGTATACGCACCATGTGCATTCAAGTGCCCAGAGAGGCCAGAGAGGCCAGAGAGGTTATCCTCTTTCCTGGAACTAGAGTTGTGGACAGTTGTGAGGCACCGCCTGGGTGCTGGGAACCAAATCTGGGTTCTCTGCAGATTTGCCTCTAATGCCAGCTTCGGGGGATCTGACATCCCTGGCCTCCACATATGGTACACATGAATATACTCAGGTACACACACATAAATAAAACAAATGAGTGACAAGTGGGAAGTGCATGAGTTATATCCCTGCTGAACCATCTCCCCAACCCTATCACTATTCTAAATGGGATATAACAAAAGCAGTTTCTTAAGATTTACTCTTTAATTGACAAAATACATAAACATATGGATTTGTCCTATGCATGCTGTTGTGACATTTTTAAATATCCTGGGATAGCTAAATCAAGTTGACAACATCCATTTCCTCACATAATGTCATATTTATCTTCATTTATAGTGAGGAAAATTAAAATCTACTCTTGTCGCTATTTTCAGTCCTGTGCTATTTTTTTAATTGTGCTCATTATTATGTATATGTTTGTATGATATTGTGGAGGGGTGCAGACACACTTGGGTCTGTATGGTACACGTTAGAGGACAACTTTCCGAAGTCGGTTCTCACCTTCTCCAGTGGGTTACTGAACTCAGGCCACGAGGTTGCATGGTAAACACTTCTACTCTGGGGGCCATCTTGTCAGGCAGACCCAGTAGTTAGTCATCATGTTTTATAATAATACGAATTTATTCCTTTAGTCTAACTGCAGCTTTATATCTTTTGACCAACAACATCCTTCTAATCCTTTCCTATTATGCCCATTCCCTGGTAGCATCATTCCTTTCTCTTTCTGCAAATTCCACTTTATTATTCTTGTATATAATTGATATCTTGTGGTATTTGTTTGCAATTCCCAAAATCTTTCATATAAAATCGTTAGGTTTTTTTTAATAGTTAAATAATATTCTATTGTGTATACATACCATACTTTCTTAGCTGTTTGCCCACTGATGGGTACTTTGCTCAATTTCACATCCCAGCTCTTGTGAATAAGATATCAGTGAGCATAGGGACCCACATGTGCCTTTGATGTGTTGATCTTATGTCTTTTCAGTGTACACTCAGCAGTTACATCTGGTAGATGCTTGGTCCTATGGCAGTTCTAGTTTGATTTCTTTTGAGGAATTTTCTATTGGTTTTCATAGCAACTCTACCACCTTACATTCCCAGCAGCAATGGACAAGGGTTTCCTTTAGTGTACATACTCACCAATCCTTGTCATTTTTCCAGTATGGATAGTAGCTGGCCTAACAGGTGTGAGGTGACAGTTCCTTGTGATGTTGATTTCATTTCGATTTTAATTAGCAAGGTTGAGCTTTCTTTCTTATAGCTGTTGGTCATTTGCTCATCATCCTCTTTTGAGAAACAGATCTTCGTGTCCGTTACCCATTTGTAGTTATGCTGAGTCAAGTTCTTTATAGAGTGTGCCTATATAGCGAGAGATATGGATGTCTAACATGGCATATTTAGAGTGATGATTGTTTCTTCGGTGATTTAGTCATTTAGTTTGCTGAAATTCCCCCGAGGTTGTCTTGGAAACTGTGAACTGTCCCAGGTACATGACAGACAGGAACCAACAAGAAAAGTAACGGAGGGGGAATTCAGCTGTCATTAAAACTGATACCATTTGCAGAGTTCTGTGCAGAAAACGTTGGTTTGAGGGGTCAAGCTATGGGCCATCGCTAGGTCTTTTGACTTTCACACACTTCTCTAAGACACAAAGCTAATGTTCTGAAGACTCTGAGCTATTGATATTTCCTTCAGAGTTAACGAAAAGCTGGTATCACCCTCCACTCTTGCATAGCCTTCTTGGTCTAGTTTGTATGCTTGCAAACTATAGAGTTGTCCTACAGAGGTCAAGCTGGAAGAGAAGCCGTGGAGGAACTGGAATCTCCCCGACAAGCTATCAGATGCCACTGTGCGATGTGACTGACCCTCACAAGATACTCTATGACTAATACAATATATTTCAAATCCTAATCTAGTCCAGCTTCGTGCCATCATTCTAATATACATCTACTCTAGCTATTTCTACATCTCTCTAATCACGGTTCTGGGGGCTTTTTCTGTTCTCTTATCTCCCCTCCTTTCCCGTTCCCCTCCCCCCTTACACACATCCAGACAAGCCCGTCATGCTCACCTCCATTAAATCCCAACCTTCCCAGCTCCACCACTTTCTTTGTTCTAGTGTCTGAGGATTGCTTCTGTAGCCTTTCCTTTGCCTGGGTACAGTCCGTAGGAGCCTGATGATTTGGCGCCCTCCAGGGGCAAATCTGTCAGCCCCATCCTACTCAGTGGTGAAGGGGAAGTGAATACGGGGCCTAGAAGGACCGACAGGCTTCTTAGTGTGACCCGGGATTGATTGATTGATTGATTTTTCTTAATTTACTTTCCCCCTCCCTTTATTCCCTCCAACTCTCCTGTATTACCCCTCCCCCACTCTCAAGTTGTTAACCTCTTCTTCTGTGGTGATTACTAGTGTGTGTGTTTGTGAATATATTTAAAAACAACCCACTGAGTCTATTTTTTTTAAAT
>NC_022015.1:56061185-56078958 GCF_000317375.1 Microtus ochrogaster | reverse complement strand
CAGGGCTGACCAGTCTTCATTGGACAATAAATAATGGCGTTCATCACTGTGCTAGACTAATTCTCCTTTGCCCAGTAGTCTTTAGTTGATTGGAGTTCTTGGTCTAGGCATGGACCCCATGACATTTCCCCTTCCCATGTTAATACAGTCATTGATATTGTCATCATTTCCGATCTTGTCCCCGAGCCGTTTCTAGGAGAGACTGCTTCACAGCAGACTTCTTGGTACTCTTGCTCTTACAGACTTTCTGCCCCCTCCTCTGCAATGTTCGCTGAGCCATAGATGCGGGAGCTGTGATGTAGATATATCCACCAGGGCTAAGTCCCCCATGACCTGTTTATCTTCTGCATTGTGTCTAGTTGTGGTTTCTGGGATGGTCTCCATTTGCTGTATCAAGAGGCTTCTTTGATGAGGGATGGTAGTTACGCTTATTTGCACTGCTTTCTTATTAGAGAGGGTCGTGGGAAGGGAAGGTGAAGCCCCTGGTAGTTCTTGATGTAACTGGCAGTATGAGACTTGAAATGCTGAGAAATGACTAAAACCTAATTCTGTTCTCCCATAACCCTTTGACATCAGAGAAGCACCTTAGGGTTATTTTTCACCTGTAAAATGGGGTTGATGATATATAGTATGAACACTTGGTATAGAATGAAATTGGATAACGATTTAGAGATTAGTGTGAAATCGTCCAGAGGTGCTCATATTCTTAGTCCTCAAATCTTAGGGTGTAAGTCCTCGGTATTTCTGGAGGCGAGGAGAGTGAAGACCAAGCAGGTGCCACTTCAAGATAGGAGTCATTCCCTATCTTGAAGATTGGAGCAGATCCAGAAATATTGGTCTGTCTCAGAATAGGGGGGTGGATGCCTAGGTCTGGTGGTCTGTGTGTGAATCTGAGGACCTCTATGGTTTCCTGGTCCCCAGTTCATGATGCTGAATGCCCAGCTTTTCCATGAGCCTTAGGCCTGTGTGGTCCAAACAGATAAAGACAGAGGCTCTTGTTTGAGTTTTCCCTGTGGCTTAAGGCATCACAGTCATTGCTTTGAAAAAAGGAAAAGCAAAACAAAACAAAAAAACCTTGGATTTTATCTGTTCCTTCCCTGAAAATCAGGCCGTGTTGTTTCCAAAGACAGTTTTCTAAAGGAAGATGTTTGTAAAGGGAAAATCCCCAGACTTGCCAGCATTCTCATAGCGATGTTATCAGCCGTCCATGTCAGCACTCCTGGAGAACAGTTTGTTCTCCTCCCACTCTCGCTATCCGCGGTGTGTCTCATGGAAGAGGATGGGAGGGCTCAGCTAGAACTGACCTGTGTAATGAAGAGCCCAAACAGAGCTTCAGAGTTGTTAAGCCTCCCTCGGAGGAGTTAAATCACCGCTAGGACTTGGGCCATCTGTAGGAAGATGAGCCGAGCTGTCTACTCTTAGGCGTTGGTGCCTTCCGTCATAAAAATCGCAGACTATCAGAGCTAAAACAGAAACTTGAAGCTTTTGTCACTTCAGCTCCTTCCCACGACACACGTGAAAACTCAGTGCTAGATAGGCAGCGAGTTTCCCATGGTCACTGGAAAGTGAAAACACCAGGGCTTGAACCTGTAGTTTTTGACTCCCCTGCACAAAATAGTCGTCTCATTCGCTGAAGGTGTTGAACCTTGAGGGATGAAGACAGAAGGATGTTCTCACCCATATTTACAAGCCCACAGAGGGGTGAGCTAGGGAAGGTGGGGAGGAAGTGGGTCAGGGGTGAGTGGCAGCCCTTTTACAGGCCAGGGCAGATGTTTGGGTCAACCAGGAAACCTCTCTGAAGTTGGTGTCCTGGGAGGAAGAGAAAGGCTTTGGGCTCTGGAATCTCTTTAAGGTACTTTACAGACTATTAAATCATGTGTATGTTTGGGCGGGTGAACATGGACCATGAAAGTGTGTGTGTGTGTGTGTGTCCGCGTGTGCGTGTTTTAGGGGTGAGCATATGTCTTCCTTGGCCTCGGTGCCAACCACACTTGCTCAGTTCCACATTAATATTTAATACAGTGTTAGAAGGGTACGTGCTGGGTTCTGGGAAGAAATCTCCCGTTCTGCTTCTTGTGTATAGATGAGATGTGATCTGTCTGCTTCCTGACTGCCAGGCTGGCCCCTCCCCTCTGCTCCCATGCCTTCCTGACACAATAGTCTGTCTCCTCTGGGACTGTAAGCTAAGATAGACGCCTTCTCCTCTCCGTTGCTTATGGGCCTGGCATTTTGTCATGGTGTCGGAAGACTAACTACTACAGGGCAAGTGTGTGCTGGCATCTCAAGGAGGAAGGAGGTTCTGTGTGCAGAGGGACCATGGAGAATATCGTGTGGCAGGAGGGGACGTGGCACAAGTGTGGATCCACAGGACCTTAGCGACACGGTAGATGAGAAAAGACAGCAGAGTGGGCAGGACATAAACCTGGGAATCATGGTTGGCCACTACAATGATTTGAGCAGGATGTGCAGTGACCACCTTGCTTTCAAAATGATGTTTCTCGCTTCTGTCTGGGAGAAGAATTGGGCTGAGGGTATAAGGTGTAAGCAGGAATGGGGAGAGCTGGTAGGAGGCTAATAGATTATAGATTAGGATATTGGTCACTGAGAAGGTAGGGTGATCTTAAGGGAAGAAACTCAAGAAGTACATGGTGATATTGTTAGGAGCTAATGCAGGAGCACAATGGAGAGAAATGACAGCTACCAAGAAAGAGTCCCAGTGACCCCTGGCAAGAATGACCTGGAGGTGGCATGCAACAACTGTGCACACGTGGTTGTTGTCATTGGTGAGTATCCCTGGCCTGGGCTGCATACTTCTCTTGTGTATCAACTCCTTCCCTTGTTGTCAACAAATACCCTAGAGAAACAGCATGGGAGGAGGGATTGTTCATGTTGGCTTCTGGTTTCAGAGGTGTCAGCCTATCTTCAAGTGGAGAGAGTGGCAGACAAGAGCCATCTTTTGGTGGCTAGGAAGTAGAGAAAGAGAATACAAGGAGAAACCAGGGCAAGATGTTACTTCAAGGACATAGCCCAGTGATCTGCTTCTTCTGCAGCCCCCACCAATGCCAGAATACTGTGAATCCATCAAGAGATTAAACATTTAACTAGACAGAGCTCTCATGATCTTATCTCTGGAGCCATCATCATAGACATACATACTCAGAAATACATGTGTAATTATTCTAGGCATTTAGTCCTCCAACCAGGTTGTCAATCAAGACGAACTCGCATCCCACATGAGGTTTAGGATCTGGGAATTGATTTACCGATACATCCCAAGTCCTTCAGGGAATTGTTTTCTTTCTGGATAATTCTATCAGACAGATCAATAGGTACAGTTTTTAGTCAGAGGCAAAGCTCAAATTAGAATACAAGGTTTCCGAGTGGACTATGTTTTATTTCTTTTCTGACGGATGTCCTTAGCTCCCACATTTATATCATAAGCAAAACACTGTCGCTAATGGCATTCTTGGAAAGAGAAGGGTATGTAAAGTAAATTTTTTCTGAGCTTTCACAGCAGAAGTAATATCCTAGAAAGGTAAAAGGGGAAAGAATAGGGTGGGACCAGCTTGCAGGGCTCAGAGAAAGAACTGTGATGAGGGGAAACAGCCCAGTGGAGTAGTTGAAGAGTGTAGCAGGTGCCCTAGATGTTCCCAACTCCCCCAGCACTTAGAGATACTTCTCCCCCTTTCATGGCCATTGCCCTGAATCTGGAACCTCATCTCACCCTTAATTTCCTACCCAATGTATTTCTGGAACTTTCCTATAATCCATTCCACTTGTATGATCTATCCTGGTCACATGTCATCTCCAAGCCTGGGCTCCCTTTTGCTACAAGTTCATAATGGTGAGCTTAACAGCCGCTGTCCCTGTTCTGGTATGTGGGGACAGTGACCACTGCCAGAGTGAGAGTAGTCCACAGTTATGTAGCCGTACATAGAGCCTCCCTTTCCCAGGCCTGGGTAATGGCTCATTCTGAGAATAGTAAATTACAGTATTTAAAAAAAATTTAGTGGAGGCTTAGAAATGACAAGTATAAAGAAAAACTTGAAATTAGATACAGGATGTGCTGTGTCCCAGACCTCATCACAGGATTGTCTATTAAGCATCTCTCTGACTAGAGCTTGGTAGAGTACCAAGCACAAAAGCCATCCCACCCATCCCATCTCCTTTCAACAGTGGATCCACCCTTGTACCTCTTCCAATCAGGGTCCAAACCTCTGAGCTCTGTAGAGAGGAATACCAACAAGGAAAGAAATGTCTAGTTTCTCATCCGGCAAGTCAGGAAATTGTATGGAATCACTCTGTCCTACCCACAAATATAAAGTTGAATAGACAAATAATTAACAGCCCTTCTTATATCTGTTGTAGATATGAGGCCACGAAGAGAACAGCTACTTTTAGAATGGAAAAGAAAAGCCAAAAAGTGGGGGTGGAGGGTACCAGAGAATCATAGAACCAATGACTGGAAAGCAGTGCTGAGACAGGAAACCCTAAATGAGAACTCACAAGCATCAGTGGCTTAGCGAAGACAAACCAAGTTTTCAAAATCCCAGGGGTACCCAATCGTAGGAAGAGCCGCACCAGTTCTGTGAGTTTGACCCCTAGATGTTCATTTACATAATCAGAAGAATCCTCCTGATGCTGGAGAAAAACATTTTAAAATATCATATAGCAACTGATGGTTCTTAGACCAGGATCAAAATACAAAGGGGGTTTCTAGGGTGTAAGCTAATGAGGATATGTTAAAACTTATCAACCCTGAGAAAGGAAAGAAACACCCAATTCCCATCAATAATAGCCACCCTGTCTCCTCTCCAAAGAGAAATGAAGCTGGACCACATGGCCGCAGTTCACAGGAAGTGCAAGTTCAATGAAAGAACTGGGCCTGCCCATAGGACCAGCAATGCTACAAGATGGTTTCCCTCCCACACCTTGCCAACACACCACTAATGGCCTGTTGGCCATGGTCCAGCTTGTTTAGTACATCACATCTGTCTGACAGAAAAAATTACAAAGCATATTAATAAGCGAAAGAAAAAGTAGGGAGTTCTAGGAGAGACAGCATCAGCATTAGGAATGTGGGGATGGATGTTGGGACTGTCAGCCTGGGAGTGAAAACAACAGACGTTAGTGAGGAAGGGTTCTAATGGGGAAAGGAAGCGGTGGGTGGGACAGATGGAAACTGCCAACCAAGAGGAAAAGCTAGAGATAAAAAGTACTAACAGATGAAGAATGGGCAGGGCAGGGCTGAAGGTTCGAGCGTAAGCTCAGTGGACCCTCGCAGCGCTGACTATAAAAGGGAAAATGATTGTGAGAAAACCTAGAATGTCTGACAACTGTGAAACAATCACAAGAACACTTTCAGGCTTGGGAATACCAGAGGGAAAAAGAGGAAAAGAACAGAAGCAGTAGGCAAAGCCACCGTGACAGAGAATTCCTACAAATCAACGCTGGATGCCAGAACCTTCCCCACAGGCACATCAGCTTCAAAAGGTACACATTAAAATTTTAAAACCTTGAAAGAAACCCAAAGACAAAGAGGTCCTGTCAAGGAACAAAGACAAAAGCTATACCCAGCTTCTCTTCAGAAGCCATGTAAGCAAAGAGGGGGAGGGTACCAATTTAAAAATCTGAACAGGTTGCTATGGCTTACACAGTTTGCTATGAGATTCCGTGAGCTCCTGTGCTGAGATGTGGTCCTCTAAGTGACAATGTTAAGAGATAGTAAGGTGAAGTGGCAGGTCCATAGGTCACGGGAGACACTACCTTGTAGTGATTTAAATTGTTCTCAAGAAACGCTTGAGTTTCACCCATGTGAAAGGATTGGGAAGAGTTAGGCCTGGCTGCCCCTCAACCCCACCCCCATCCCTAACCCCGCCTCTCTGGCTTCCATGGTCATTCCCTCTCATGCACACTCTTGGTGGTTTAGCCATAGGCCCTGAGATCCTTACTGGAGCTAAGATGCTGTTACACCCAGACCCTTCAAAGCTCAAGAACTGTGAGCTAATGAGTCTCTTTCATTTGTAAAGTAGTGGGGCTTAGGGACCTCATTATAAAACAAGCAAACAAACAAATCAAACAGGCCCATAGACCTGTTAAATTAACCTGCAAAAAAACAACTTTCTCAAATGAACAGAAATCAAGAGTTTGTTGCTGATAGGGCTGTCTCACAAGATATAGTGGATTATTTTTTTTTTTAGTTCTTTGAGAGAAGAAAAATTAAATAGGCCATACACACAGGTCTACAATAGCAGAGGAAGGTGCTGGGATAATAGGCATGCACCTCCGTGGCTCTTTTTCTTGGTGCTGGGGATTGAACCTGAGACTTTACACATGTATACAGGTATTCTACCACAGGTATGCCTATGTGAAGGTGCCTGATCGCTGGAACGAGAGTTACAGACAGGTGTAAGCTGCCATGTGAACTGCCATGTGGGTGCTGGGAATTGAACCTGGATCCTCAGGAAGAGCAGTCAGTGTTCTTAACCACTGAGCACTCTCCCTGGCCCTGAGTATTTGATTCATATAAGAGACACTACTCATGAAATTGTAAAGTGTTATCTAAATGTGTACTGAATTTATTAGAGATGTGTATTGCAGCCTCTAGGACAACAATTATATATAATTATTATGTATATTAAAATTATAAAATATATTATAATTATAATATATATTAAAAAGAAAAAATAATACAGTAAGGCAAAGGGAAGCAATTGTTTAAAATGCTCAGTTACAACTACCAAAAATCAGAAGAGTGGAAGATAGGAATCATGAGAAAGGCAGTTGATAGAAAACATTAACAAATATATAGATAGCTATCCAACTATACCAGTAAAAATCTTCAGTGGCAGTGGTCTAGTTAGGATAATTAAAAGAAATTCTTGCATCGGATCAAAAATTAAGGCCCAGTTATATGTTGTCTAGAAGAAGTTCACTTAAAGATTAAGCCGTATATAGATCTGAAGCAAATGGGCGGAGATCAATTTGTCACGCTACCTCTAATTTAAAAAGTAAAGCAGATATCAGGGCAGAAAGCTTTATCAGAGACAAAATAGACACAACATGTCATGACCATAAAGTTCATTTTTCAAGAAAAGATAATCCATAGTGTATTCACAGTCTACAAGAGAGCCGAGTTATGTGAAGCAAGAGCTGATTGGGCAGGTGCATCCACCCATGCTGTTGGAAACTTCAACACCCGACATCAGTAAAGGACGCACCCCAATGGCAGAAAATCAGTAAGGCCAGAGTTGAGTTCAACAGTACCATCCATCACCTACCGAACACTTCATCCAACACAACACTGAACACATTCTTTTCAACCTAGTAAGGAGCAGTCATCCAGATGGACCATAATCTGGGCCATCAAACACATTTTTAAGAAACTTGAAAGAATGCTAACCATACAGTTTCCTCTCAGACCTCAGTGCAATTAAACTGAAATCAATTAACAAAAAGAAAGGAAGAAAATATCATAATATTTGGATACTAAACATACTTCCAAATGACCTATAAATAAATGAAAGACTTCATTGCAAGACAAATTTTAAGGTTTGAAATTAAAGGGAAATAAAAACACAATTTACTTAAAATTGGCCCAATGCACTGAAAACAGTGTATCATTTTAAACGTGTTTATTAGAAAAGCAAAGAAAGAGAATTAGTAGTCAACTTCTGCTGTGGGCAACTAGAAAAGATGAGCAAATTACATGCAAAATAAGTGTGAGGCAATAAATCAAACTGGAAACAAGAATAAAAAATAGAAAATAGGAAGCCAATACAGAACAACAGCAAAATTTGGTTATTTGAAAAGATCAATGAAATCAGATTATATGTGGTGATTACTCTTGACTATCAAATTGAT
Source organism: Microtus ochrogaster (assembly GCF_000317375.1). Lineage (NCBI taxonomy): Eukaryota > Metazoa > Chordata > Mammalia > Rodentia > Cricetidae > Microtus > Microtus ochrogaster. The sequence continues at coordinate 56,071,095 of NC_022015.1, read as the reverse complement.
TGGATTGAGAGATATTCTGGGGGGACAGGTAAACTTACTTCTGTTTATATCTAAAAAAAAGTATCTAGAAATCATTAACTAAGGGGAAAGAATGTTCCTGGAAATGATTAATGGAGGAAAAAAGAAGAGACCTGTAAGAATAGATATTCCACCACCACCACCACCCCCTCCCCCCGCTTTCTGGCCACCATGACATGAACTGCTTGACTCAGACACATCCTCTTTACTGTGATGCTCCAAACCGCCGTCTGAATCTATGAACAGAACTAGGTATTTATTACAGCAATTAAAAAATAGACAAAACACCACCTAAGCTATATGGAGTGGGTGGAGGTGATAAGACTATTACTGCCAGATGTGTAACAACATGGCTATAAATGTCACCTCCAGGACCCACTAGGTGGAAGGAGGGACTGATACCCAAAGGTTGTCTACACACACACACACACACACACACACACACACACAAAATTAATTAAATGTAATTTCAAAATAAATTCTCATAAAAAGCTTTGAGGAATAAAAAAAAAAGAAAGAATCATTAAGTGATAAACTAAAAGAAATCAATTGATTCCATAAAAGATGCAATCAGTTAGCCCCCCCCACACAGGAAGTTATAAATAACTTGAAAAGTTTTACTCTACTTGAGAAATTTAACAACAACAACAAAAAAGAACTTTCTAAACAAGAAAAAAAATTATGCCCATAATGGTTCACTGGTAAACTCTCCCACAGACTGAAGGAAAATGATCAATTATATACTGATGTGGGATTCCCCTTTTATTACCATTGGTTAATAAAGAAGCTGCTTTGGCTTATGGCAAGGTAGAGCTAGGTGGGAAAACTAAAGTGAATGCAGGGAGAAAGAAGGCAGAGTCAGGCAGAAGCCATGTAGCTGCCGAAGGAGAAAGATGCCAGAACATTACCTGTAAGTTACAACCACATGACAATACACAGATGAATAGAAATGGGTTAATTTAAGATGTAAGAGCTAGCTAGGAATATGCCTAAGCCATTGGCCAAACAGTGTTGTAATTATTATAGTTTCTGTGTGATTATTCAGGTTTGAATGGCCAGAAAATGAAAGAACAGTCTCTGCTTACAGTATACAATTTTTAAAAATTTATTTATTATTTATACAGTTTTCGGTCTACATGCCAGAAGAGGGAGCCAGATCAAATTACAGATGGTTGTGAGCCACCATATGCTTGCTGGGAATTGAACTCAGGACCTCTGGAAGAGCAGCTAGTGCGCTTAACCTCTGAGCCATCTCTCCAGCCCAGTATACAATTTCTTTCAAAAGAGAGCAAAGGCATGCTTCCTAACTCATTCTATGAGACTCGCATATCCTGAATCCCTAAACTAGGGAGAAACACAGGTTGAACGTCTCCAATTCAAAAATCTCAAAATTTCTGAAATCAGAAACATATTGAACACTGACATGCCCCTCAGAAAGTGTGAGATTGTGGAACAGTCTGAATTTGGGGGTTTTGGTTTAAATTCATGCAAATATTCTACAATCTGATACACTCTGAAATATAAAAAACTAGTTGTTCAAAGTATTTCTAATAAAGAATATTTTCAGTCTATATTGCAACAGAAAACGACATCAGAGATCTCTTTCCTAGAAACAGATGCAGGTGGCTCTCCAAGAGCATCCCCCTGACTGACAGGATGCACAAGAGCTCCACATTTAGACCCCAGAGTAAAAGGCCATTGCATCATAGGCTCAGTCATAAAGTCATACAAGTGGATCCAACACCTATTCATGATGTTTTAAAACTCGGTGTATCAGGAATAGAAGAGGAACACCCTCAGTTTACAAAAGGAAATATGCAAAAAAAAACCCAAAACAAACCCATAGCAAACATCACATTAATGATTCAGACCCTCAAAGCTTCCTCACCAAGGCCAAAAACAAAAACAAAGCAAGGCTGTCTCCTTCTGCACTGGTCACCCAGTTGTCAGGAAGTCCTAAACAACACAGTAAAAGAATTAGAAGAATCCAGACCAGAAAGAAAGAAAGGAAACTGTGTTCATAGGTGATGTGATTGTCTTTATAGGAAACCTGAAATGACAGAAATATACTGGCAGGTGATGGCTCCACACGAGCAGAATATAAGATTAACAGCAAAAGCTCCACTCTCAAACACAGAAAAAAATAAACAAGTGGAATTTGAGGGTAAGAGAAAATACTATTTGAACTGACATTTATAAAAAGTGCAATATCTAGGAGTAAATCTAGCAAAATGTGTACATAATCTACATGCATAAAATTTGTAACTCAAAATATTAAAGGGCAAAAAAATATGGAGAGAAAAGAACCCCATGTTCATGGATAAGATCTGACATTAATTAAGGGTCAGTTCTCCTCTTGTATTCCAAGTAAAAAGCAAGCAAATTCTTCTGTGGAAATAAACAATGAATTCTATAATTTTTATACACAGAGGGAAAAAAAAAACCTCAGGAGAGCCAAGACAGGAGAACAAAGTTAGGAAACAGATGCTATCTAATGTCAAGACAGTGCGTAGCTGAAGTAATGAAGGTGGTGGGGTACCAGGGAAAAAAAGATAAATCGATTGATGGAGCAGAGCAGAAAGGTCAGAAATGCATCATGTCGATACGATCTGCTGAAAAGGAGAAAAGACAGTGCAATGCAGAATCATCCTGCAAAGGCCCCAGGACAACTAGGCAGCTGCACCCACAACACCACACACTATTCACTTTGGCAAAAAACACAAGCACACACAAGACACAGTGCACAGACACATCACACACAAATATACTACATGTACTCTAACCACTTATCATACACACACACATACACAGAGAGAGAAACACCACATAAAAGTTCATAAGAACATACCACACATGTACAACCAAACAAATACACATCACATACATAGGCATAATACACAAATACACACAACAAACAATATACAAACACTCTGACAATACACACACCCACCACATACCACATATTGAACATAAACACACACATCACACACATAAATATGATGTATAGAAACATAGCAAAGAGTACACAGACACACCACACATAAAACATACTCATATACATGCAACCATGCACACACATCACATATAGACGTAACACATACAACATACCTAACTACACAAGCACAGAAGGAACAATACATAGACATACAGCACACACAAATATACCACACACATACAAACACGTACAACCACACAGGCAAAGCAATTACACTACACACAAACGCACGAAGACACACAGATACATACATCACACAAACACACACACCACATATTACACACATAAACACTAAATACACACAGACACACACAAAATGGAAGATCCTAGAAAAAAAAGATCCCAAGCCCTTCACAAAATTTAGGTGAAGTAGCTTATAGACTGGAATGTAAAATATAAACCTGTCTCCAAAGATAATATCTGCATGAACCTAGGTCACTTTGGGTCTAGTAGTGATTTTGTAGACATAACAAAGGCACAATTCCTGAAAGAAATAACAACAAAATAGTTTTGGCTAAAAGAAAAATATCTGCCCTGTAAAAGATATTCTCACTGTCAAATGCGTGAGAAGATGTCCCTGAGAGAGACAATATTTGCAAAGGCACGTCTAACAGGGGGCTGCTGCCTACAACACACAGAACACTCTTAAGTCACAATAGTAAGAAAGCAACCTAGTTTAAAAATGGATCAAAGGCTCGACAGAGATTAATCAAAGTCCGCACACAAATGTCACTCTCTACCTGCTAAAACCAGAGACGTGTAAATTGGAACAGAGCTGCTGCCGCCATTGGTCTGGTCTGGAGCACTGCCACCAACAGCTGGGGAGGTCACGAGGCAGCAGGAAGCCTCCTCTTTTGCTGGGGGAAATGTGAAATAGTGTTATTGCTTTGAGAGACAGTGTGCACACAAACACCATACAGTCCAGCAAGGGTACTGCTGGCTACTTACCAGGGAAGCTGTAACATGTAAGCCAGGCATGATGACGCTTAGAACATCTGAGTTTGCTTTCTATTCTGTAATAAAAACGCTGATCGAAACCAACTTTGGGAGCAAAGTTTGATTTGGCTTACATTTTAATGTCAGATTCCATCACTGAGGGAAGGCAGGGCTGGAACCTAGAGGCAGGAACTGAAGTCGAGACCATGGAAGAACGCTGCTTATTGGTTTGTTCTTCATGACTTGCTCAGCTGCCTTTGTTATGTGATCTCAGACCAGCTATCCAGCAGGATAGCACTGCCACCACACAACAAGATGGTCCTCTTCACATCAACCAGGAAAATGCCCCCATAGTCTTGCCTACAGGCCAATCTGATGGAGGTATATTCTCAAACAAGGTTCCTCTTCCCAGAAGACTAGTTTGTGTCAAACTGGCAAAATAATATTAATAATAATAATAACCAGCACATTAAGTTTGAGCCAGCCTTGACTATAAGAAAGAAAGGAAAAAGGAAGGGAGGGAGGGAAGAAGGAATAAAAGATGGAAGGAAGGAAGGAAGGAAGGAAGGAAGGAAGGAAGGAAGGAAGGAAGGAAGGAAGGACATACAAAAACCTGTATGTGCTTATTTACAGCAACTTCATTTATAACTTCCAAAACTTTGAAGGAGCCAACCAAGATGTTCTTTTGTAGGTAAAGAGAAAAACTGTGGTACAGACAATGGAATATTATTCATTGCCAAAAAGGAACAATTGAGCCATGGGCAGACATGAAGGAAATCAAATGTATGTTACTGAGGAAAAGAAGCTAGTCTGGAAAGGCTATAGTCTGTCAATCTCTGGACATTGAGGGAAGATATAAGTGAGGCAGGAATAGAAAGTCAATAGGGGAGCACGTTCAGGGCAGCAAAGTTATTCTGGACTTTCCTGTATCGGGGAATGCAGGCCATTGGACATTGATTAGAACCATAAGCTGTACGCCCCCCAGAATAAGCCTGAATGCAAACTGTGGGTTTGGGGTAATAATGAAATGGAACGTAGGCTAAATAATTTGGACCAGATGTACCCTTTGGGGAGATGCTGACAAGGGGAGGCAATTCATTCAGGTGTGGAGGCAGCAGACACGCCAGCGTCTCTGAGCTTTCCTTTCAATTTAGCAGCGAGCTTAAAATTGCTCCAAAAATTTCCCATTTTTTTTTAATACGGCCATGGAAAGCATGTTTTAGAGTCGCAGCTCTGCCCACAGACAGGATTTTCTTTTGTGAAGCCAGAGAACAGTTATTCTTGCCAGGCTCATACTGTGCCTTGCAAGTTCTTGCCTTGTAAGACTGAAAAGCCCCAAACAATGTTCCCAGCTCCTTCCAGCCTCCCTCCAAAGTTACCATAGGCCCCCAGAGGTGAACCTCCAAACAGCTTCCAGGAAGAAAATAGCATGCCTCAACTTTGAAAGGGTCATTTCTCTCCCACATCTACCTAAGGGCAGTTAGAAAACTACCAGATCACCAACTCAGTTAGGACACCTTCTTCCCCTGCACGTAACCAGAGAGAACAGGGTTTGCAATTGAATAGTACAAAGGGGCACTAAGCCCCTGCCTCCAGGATCCTCATGGACTCCTCCGTTCTTAGTTGTCAGGGATGCTCCTGCAGATGGTGGTTTAACAGAATGGCAGCCTGAGCCTGAGGAACGTTGGCTCCGTAGCCCCGTGCTCAGCTGGGCTTTTAGGCACTAGGGTTTCCCATCTTGAGCGTTGCTTTAATTCATGCCCGACTCTTCTAGAACACTGAGGGGGTGTGGGTTCAGTGACCTATATACTCTTGGCATAATGAAACTGGCAGAATCTGAAGAGCTCACTGAGCACATGGAAGAAATGAGACACCCAAAACTACCCAGGTAATCAGAGGCAAAGTTAATTCATAAACTACCCACCTAGGAACCTCACACCGACACCCAGCCCCGCCTACAAGATGCATGCCACAGCGCATCTTGAGCAAATAAATGGAAGGGCTAATAGAAACGCTACCAAAGATTCCGACTTTAGAATTATTTTCCATCCTCCCCCAAATTAGAAGGCCTGCATTTGTCGGCACTCATGCAATCAACACATGCATCACTTTGTTCTCAGTTGCAAAGTCTAGGCCAGTTCCTAGGACAGAGTGACCGGCAGCATAAACGAGGATCAGCAAGCTGAGAGCCTGGAGAATGTGGCCCTGAACAGTCCCATTTCGAAAGAGAGATTATGTCTTTGTGAAGAATCTCTTGACCAAGAGAAGGCAGAGCGGGAGTGTGTTTCTTCCGGGTCACTACATGGTAGAGCATCTCAGATCCTGTTGCTATCTACAACAGAAAGAATCCCCCAAGACTGCTGGAGATGGACTCTTTCTACTGGGACTGGAAATTGTGTCACCATTTTTGAATTGTGTCGTTATTCTATAACTTGTAAGATCTGTCTCTTGGTTTAATTTTCGAGTTCAGATGCTTCAAACAGCAGTGCTGGATGTAGCGTACAAAACTATCAGTTCTCTGGCTCTTTTATTCGGTTCCAATCTTCAGTACAGGAAAACAAACTTTTTCCTCATTGACTTCAGTCTCCGGGCTATTTTTTTTTAAATTATAAACACAAAGAGACTTTGTTTGTTGAATATCTAGGCATTTCTACCCAGGGTTGCCTTGTCACTAATTGTATGCTCAGGAGATGGATGGCCTGTGTCGTTCTCCTAATTCATGATACACTGTCACTAGCCCATAAATAATTAACAAAAGGGGACTTTTCCAGAGAAGGAAACTGTCATGTCCATTAGATTTAAGTCCTCTTTCAGATCCCTTCCTATAACTTTTTATTGATATTTTAATATGTAGAATCAACTTTTGGTAAGGCAATAAAATGATACTAATTCAAATAGTAGGCACGTGGGAGTGAGGAGGCCAGTTAGAATAAATGAAAAATAATGATTATGGGAGGGAGAGTTATCCTTGCAAAGAATTACCATAAATCTCACACTCCTGCTAAAATCATTTCCAGTGAAGTTCACTTGGCTACCAAGAGGGACTCAGTCCAGCCTAAGATGAGGGACATCGGTGGGTACATCAGAGGCTCCTGGTGGACTGTCTGGGACACCTCAGCATTTACTGATATGTATGTCCTGAGCGCTTCACAACAGAGGCCCACCAGGGTGCCAACTCTGTCCTACGACGTCTACATTGGACAGATACAGAGAAAGCTAACAGCTCTTGCATAGGAGCCCCTCTGGCAATGGAAGATAGGAATTGATTCATAACCAGCCTGGGGACAACTCTGGTCACTTCCTCTATCATCTCTCCAGGTTCCCACTGAGATGATTTTCCAGTGGCCAGCAGCCAGAACATCTCACATCACACTGGTTTTCTTTCCTTCCTCAGTTTGATGTCTAATGATTCTTGGGACCATCTTCTGAGTCCGACTGAACTGAACTAATCATCTCTAGAAAAACCCACTGAGACTATATAGAAAGTAATGGGGGACTCCAATATGACCTTCCTGAGCATATAAGTAAAACAAAACGGAGTGGAAGGTTCTTGAACACGAGAGGTTTCGTGGCCTCAAATGTGCAAAGCTCAGGGAGTTGAGATTCCAGGCAAATCAACAGCCACTAAAGCCATCCCAAGCCTGTGGCATCTGGGTCGTCTGTCTTGTGAACTTGGAGAATGAATTTTATAGACAATGGAAGGGTGAGTTTAGAAATGGGGGTTATTATAGGAATGTGGGTGGGAGCTCAAGAGAAAAAAAGATAGAGCTCCTACATGACAGAATGGGGTCCCCAGAAATGGCTCAGCATCGAGCTGCTGGATCTAGGGCCTTTGTTAGGACTTGAGGTAGAAACTGGGGTGAGACATGAGGGCCTAGGCTAGTAATTCTTGTCAGCCCACATGCAACATGTCCACGTGCCTCTCAGTTTGGGTCATGTGACCACATACAGCCTCTAGGAAGCAGGGCTCATTTAAGATGTGTAAAAGAGGAGAAAAAAGAACAAGAGTTCTTTTTGTCACTTCTGGGTCCTGTCCAGAACAGAACCAAGGATGCTTCCAGCCAAGGATGAGAATCCAGGTCCCTGTCTCAGGACTTCTCAATCAGCTTCAATCCTCTACTCTCACCCTAAGGACCAGGATCACACATCTGTAGGTAGATAATGAAGTCAAGACATCTGTGGAGAAATGGCATTCTCATTGGTTATCAGTGAGAAAAGCAAAAAGTCTCAATGTGCTGATAGGTTCACGGTGTTTTTTTTCCAAACGAGTCTTTTAAAAGTGCTAACCACTGCTTTTAAGGCCTGCCCTCCCCTCTGAGCACTGAGTTCTCCCTCTGCCTCAGCATCTCCAGGACCACTGCCTCTGCCAGTCACTTGAGGACGATCCCTGTGTTCTTGGGGCAGTGCCTGTCACACTCATGCCAAAGTGTTATTTTAGATCACAATTCTGAGTTTGTTGATTTCCTCAAGTTACATGGGAACGTGGATTAGAACTTTAAGAACTCATACGTGTCTCCAAAATCTGTTTCTCATCCTTGGACCTTTTTTTTTCTTTTTTCCTTTTTGGTTTTTTAAGACAGGGTTTCTCTGTATAGACCTAGTCATCCTGGAACTCACTCTGTAGACCAGGCTAGCCTTAAACTCACAGAGACACATGTCCTCTGCTTCTTGAGTTCTGGGATTAAGGCGTGCACCACCACTGCCTGACTGTACCTTTTCAAGAGCCTCTATCTGCTTATTCCTCTTACTTTTCAGTCTCTGTCTTATTACTTTTCCTTGCTGTTCTGCCACTTGTTCAAACAGAGTAATACCTAAGTATTTTTCTTATGTCTTTAACTACAAAGGAGAATGAGAATTATTTCAATTGAGCTTGTATGTTAATCAAACTGTAGCAAGAAGGATGCTCACCCCTCCAATATAGGTTGGCAAGGGTGGTAGTAAAGGACAGGTCCAAGTTGAGAGGGATGGACTGAACATTTATATAAAAGTCTATATAACAAATATTGAAATCATAATTGTTTTATTAACATGTGTTCTATGAGCATATGATAAAATTCTAAAGTAGCAATTATGGTCATTTGCAGGGTGTTGACTTCTATCTATCTATCTATCTATCTATCTATCTATCTATCTATCTATCTATCTATCTATGTATCTACTATTTCTTTCTGAGACAGGGTTTCTTTGTGTGGCCCTGATTATTCTAGAACTATCTCTGTACTTTAGACACCTGACTGGCCTTGAACTCACAGAGATCAAGCTGCCTCCTACGTCTCAGTGCTGGGATTAAAGGTGTGTGCCACCACAGCCTGGCTACAGTCTTTAATACAAGAAGAACCTTCTTTTTCAGTTTCTTCATTGGTAAATATGCCCTGAATTTGGCCAAAAATAATATCTAATTAGTAATATTTAATTCTACTATCCCATATTACCTCTAATGATTTTCAAGCATCTCTCTGGTTCGGGAGCAGTTGTATTTCCGGTTCATTTTTATAGCCTACATGTTGCTGAAAGTGAAACTTGAGACACAATACAAAAGTCAGAGTTTTTCCAAACACAGAACGAGTCAGATGTGCAGGTTCTGCGTGATCCACACTGAAGTGAATGCTTCAGTCAAAAGTAGATAAAAGGCCTGAAAGCAACGACATCACTGTCTGGAGGGCACAGACTATCTGATTCTATGTGTGTGCGTATGTCAAGGAAGGTAATTCCTAAAAATGCAGAGGAAACACAACCCAGAAAACACTCAGAGAACTCTGCCCGGCAGTGGAGCTGTGGGCTTTTGGGGGCCTCAAATAGAAGTGTAAGACAGGCAGGAATCACCTGATTGGCTGCAACTGTTACTTCTGCCTAATTTGGGTATGACTTGATGGGCTGGTTGCCTGTGATTGATTAATGTTCAACTGTTTGTGATTAGTTGAAATCAGGCTGTTTCTCTCTCTCTCTCTCTCTCTCTCTCTC
>NC_022015.1:56049984-56061085 GCF_000317375.1 Microtus ochrogaster | reverse complement strand
CACACACACACACACACACACACACACACACACACACACACTGCTAAGTTATTGTTTATATTGAGTTAGGTTCCAGTTTGTTAAGTAGAAGTTCAGATACACAGACGACCTCAGGCTGGTGACCTCCTGCCTATTTAAACAAATGTGACTCTAGCTTGCTGCTTTCCCCAAAACTCGAGTAGAAAGTTAAGCATGAGAAACTAGTATGTACAAACTGTTCTTTCCATGTGTGAGCACATTGTCATGGAAGATCATTCTAAAACGTTTTCATGAAAATAAAAAATATTGCCTGGCTGTGGTAGCCTATGATTTTCATCCCAGCACTCAGGAGGCAGAGGCAGGTAGATCTCTGTGGGTTTGAGAGCAGCCTGGTCTGTATAGCCAGTTCTAGGCCAGTTAGGGTTACATAGTGGCAGTAGTGAGACCCTGTCTCAAAAGACAAAAGAAAAGTATTCCTTGTAAGGTTTACCACTTATATATTGGGGTGAGGCTGTAACAGGAGAAAGCGAACACAGAGTGCCGTCCATACGCCAGGGACTTCCTGCACATGACTTCATTCACTCAGCTCGTTCGCATGACTCACCCAAGAGTTATGTGGTTCCAAATGCATCATGCTGCCCTAGCTCCTAAATAAAATTAACTCCTTGTCCATCTTTGGCCATCAAACTAATATAAGAAGGGAGGACCATGGATGTGAGTGAGTCCATCTTCAACTATGGTGATGTGGATGTGGGGTGATTCCCTTTCTGTTGCTATTTGTCACCTGTTTGAATTTGTCCCTTTTTGAGATGGCATCTCACTATGTAGCCTGGGCTAACCTTGAACTCACAGAAATCTGCCTGCCTCTGCCTCCCAAGAGATGGAATTACAGGCATGAGTCATTACACCAGGATAGGCAAGTAGTTGGATCGCTCAACTACTTCTTCAGTGCTGGATCTGTCTGTGTAGCCCCACATCTGCCTTGGTGCCGGCATGGCTCCTGCCACAATGATAATGAACTCAATCTCTGAAACTGTAAGGAAGCCCCGGTTAAATGTTTTCATTTATAGGCGTTGCCATGGTCATGGTGTCTCTTCACAGAAGTAGAACACTGATTATACAAGCCTAATACTTTTAGCTGGAATTGCTCAGGGTGTTTAAGCCCACTGTGAAACAATAGCCCAGAATCTAAGGCTATATGATCAGTAAGTGGTTGAGCCTGAGGGCTGGCCCTGGGCCCTATGCTTCCTTTTGTTTTTAACTTCTTGACATTCCAGGAACCAAAAAGACTATATTTTACTGTAGTGTCCCACTGCTTGGGACTCTTTATTTTATTCTCAAATTTAGTAAAACAACTTTTAAATATACTTTTAAATATACCAGACTAATTTGGGGTTTCATACACCTGCAGGCTCACTGCTTGGTGAGCTGTTTTCAGTCTGGGTAGTGACTCTGTCTTTGCCCATGAATGTCACTGAGTAGAGTCTACTCTGACTGCTGACAGACCATTGTTAAGAGGAGATGTATAAGGATGTTCCTGTGGGAGGGGACCTCCTACTTCTTCCTGCCTATTGCATTCCGTTTATCAGTGCAAGGTTTACATGCAAATATCCTCATCGGTGATGAGTAGGTGTGAAATAAACAAGTAAGCAAATTATGGTCATGCTCATTACCAACGGCTTTGCCTGGAATATATTAAATGCCATTTCTTAGCATCTAATACACTTAGCAAAATTTATCAGCATGCTCTCCTTCCCCCAGCCCTTGCCAGTTAAGGACTAATGAAACGCCACTTATTTAATGACACATGTACCGACTTTTTCCACTGCATTTGGGAACTTACTCATGCAATCATCTTTCTTTAATTATCTGACTCTAAAGACTATTTCAAAGTCTTTCCAAGACCTTCTGAAGTTATTATTTCACTTTTGAATAAGATTTGCTCTTCCCCTCTAGACACATAATCTCTAATCATTTTCTTCAGAATAAGGTTGACACTTCGTTTGTCTCCCAAGCAATAAGACACGACTACCTCTGTGCATAATGAGAGACTCCGAAGCCTGAATTTATTGTGAAGCACACAGCAAAACTAATTGCAGGAACCACAGATGTCTAATCAGTAGAAAAATTAGAATTTAGACACTCATTTGAATGATAATACCAGAAAGGACTTGGAAATCATTTGTTATCAGCTCAGCTTACAGATGAGAAAAGTCAGTTATGGAAAAACTAAGTAACCTCTGAAGGTCACGGCCTCTGCCTCTGACAAAAACTGCTGCCCACATTCTGTGGCTCAGGGACGTCACACTGCGCTCATTTTTCTTAAGCAGGGTTAACTTTCTCAAACACTTCCCATTTCAAACAAAGATTGACGAGATTTTTTTTTTAATGTACTTGAAAAGAATTTTTAATTACTTTGTAAGTCACTCACATTTTAAACTCTGTGGCCCGACCAGATCGGATGCTATCCGGGTACACTGGGAAAGATTTGTGTCTTCTCTGAATTCCTAAGTGGCATCTTCACCTGCCATGTGGACTTTGTGTGTCTTCCTATCTAACATTGCATTCGCCGATGTCCATATCTCCGCTGACGTCGATAAACTCTCCCGGGACTACTGTGAGGGTCCGTGGCAATTTCACTGTTTCTCCTCAGCCTTGCTGCATACACTTTACAAGTTTTCATACAGAATTCTGACAGTCTCTAGAATAGCATTGTGGGGACACACTGTCTACTTAACAAATAAAACGGTAGTCACAGACGATCTCCGGGAATGTGTATCTGGATACTGCCATGGCATGTTCAAGCCAAGCGCAATGAAGCTTGAGTTGCAGCACAAGCTAGTGGGGGTATTTTAAATAATTAAGGAGTTTAAATTTATTTCTCTTCTGAAATGGCAATTTTAATGGAAGTTTAATTAAAATTACATTTTTTTATTATTGTTCCTATAAAATTAGGAATATAAACTAAGACTCCATTGCAGTCACCAAGGGGGGAAAGACAAAGATTGGATAATATTATTTATTACATTCTGGCTGTGTTATGTCTTCATCCACTCATTTGACCAGGAGTTAATACAGGGGGATGTGGTAGCTTCACTGGAGAAGCTCCAGGCTACTGTGGGAGCATACAGAGAAATAGCTCCTCTCTGTCACAGGGACAGCAGACCAAGATCATGGGAGGGAGTGGCCTCTCAGGTGAAGGCAGAGGGATGAGTGAAAGCCAGGCTGCAGCATCAGCAATGGTAAGAACATTCCAGATAACAGAAGTGCTTATGCAGAGTCCCAGAGCAAGAGAGAACTTGCGGCAGCTACTGAGAGAGTTGCAGGAGGCCCAGGGCATAGAATGGCGTGAATTTCAATGACAGCCCCATGTTAAGGATAAGTAAGTGGCTCTTTTAGTTTAATCAAACAGGAAACAGAAAATTTAGTTTCTGCCATGGGCTTCCCCAGTTTTCCAACAGAAGCATCAAATCTGGATTTTTAGGAGCTATATCCATTTCCAAATGTTTGTGATAATGTGTAATGCAATACAATGTTGTGCTGGCCAAGTGTAACTGAAGACTCGCTTGTAATCAGGAGCAGTCAGTCTCAAGGTGTGGTCCAGAGGCCAGCATAAGGTCACTGCTGATATCTCAGAGAGGGGAATTCTCAGGCCTGGCCCGATGCCTTAAACAGCAAAAACTCTATGATACATGGAACTCGGAGATCTGATTTCACAAGCTCTTCAGGTAATTCTGGTGCAGTCGATACTTGCTTCCTGGCAGACATTTCTCACTGATGACTTGAAATTTGAGTATGCTCATGCCATTTTGCCAGTGGCATTTGGAAAAGGTTTTTTTTCATGGTCCAGCCAGACTAAGATGCCAACAATGGTTTCCTCTCTTCAGCTTTAAGCCATGTTTCATATCACCCACTTAACATCCAAATTTCTCTTAACAGCCCCAAAGAAACCCTCTCGAGGCCCCTCTCCACCTACAGCACTCGGCTGCTCACCCTATTCACACCATCCGTTGTTATCAGCAGTGACAGGCACAGGCTAGACACAACCACACCACCCGCATGGAACAGATTTGATGACTTCCAATGATGCAATGGAATAGGCACCAAATGGAAAGAATGGTGTGCTCTTCATTGAGTAATGATGTTTCTCTTCAGAATCTGTGTGCTACTTACTGTATTTAAAATAGGCATGAAGAAAAAAATATTTGATGGCTTCTATAGCACCATTGATAGTAACCAAGTTATTATTTCATTACTAAGAAAGAAAATTTGCCAGTTGAAATTGTGGCAACATAGATTGAAGGACATTAAGTCTTTTAAAGATGCAAGAAAACCCTGTGGGTTTAGTGTTAAATATTTCTGCATAAATATGTGAGCATGGGCTATCTTGTTACTATCACTTTTCAGAACCTTGGGGGACTAAGCTGCTGTGACCCAGTAGGCCTCTCACTCTGAACCACCTAACTTTGGACACCACTGTCCCTATCAAGCGTACATTGTTTACACTGCTTGCCTGCTGGTCTGGAAATCAACAGAAGGAAAACAACCTTGAAGCAAAACCAGGTTATGATATTCATCCACTGCTGAACCCAAACCAGACACCAGGTTTGCCCTTTCCAGGTCTTATAAGGCAAACCAAGAGTGCAGCACCAACTGGGTGACAAAGCATACCGCAGGAGTCTTACTTAAACCTTGGTGGCTACCACATCAGATCAAACACCGAGAAGGCTTCTTAAATCAGGTCCTCCTAACTTCAGAGGACATACAGGACAGACACACAAGTGCTGGCACTTGGTCTTTGTTCCACATTGAACGTAGGACTCAGTGTAAGAAGCCCTCGATGTCTGTTTTAAAGAAAGGCCATCGAAGAACACTTGGACTTGGCGGAAGCTGGTCCTGACTCTAAGGAAGCTCTCCTTATCCACATGGGTTATTAAGGACTTTGGCTCCCATACATGTTCCCAGAAAAGGTGGCAAGTCACCTGGGCTGATTCAAATGCCACTGATGGAAAGTGTTGGGGAACTGGATACCCTGAGTAGAGAGAACCTTAGAGGACTGTGCTGTTTCTTCCTGACACTGTTTTCAACTACCGTGTCTTAGGACATTTCGTGTGGACAGAATTATCTCGAAGTGGCTCTTATGTGCACAGGGAGCCCATGTTTGAATCTGTGTAGTAACTGGGTACTACACAATCTTGGAGTTCTACTTCTCCAATTTAACCTCCCTAAACAAACAAACATAAACGGAAATCACATTTGTAAGTTAAGAAACTTCTCTAGAAGTCCTGAAGTGTGAATTATTGTCAAAGGCTTCCTTCTGTAGAAGGGCATCTTCCCGGGGTCACACTCACTGCAAACACTGTGCATGTGAAGTCCACTAAATGGACGAACCGTTACATTTCTACCAAAGCACAGAAAACAGCCAAGTGTGAACCTCACCACAATGAGCTGGTGTCTCCTTTAAGGGTCAGCCTCCCCCTAAAACTGCCACTGTGAGAAAGTTTCTTGAGAAGACCAAGGGAAGAGAGAAGCCTCTGTTGGCAGGGCTCAGGTCCTGCCAGCCCCAGGGACTCAAAGAATTACACAATCAGTCCCTGCTGTTCCCAGCCCTTGCATTCCTGGGAGACCCAGGCTGTACAGGTTGTGGAATATTCACTATGAAATACTACTCAGCAATAAAAAGGTGCAAAAACATGAATCTTAAAAAACATTAATAGGAAAAAAAAAACCACAAGAGACTTCACAATGTGCAATTCTCTTTGTGAAACCAGGGTGATAAAAAGTGGGTGCTGCCTGAGGCTTATGGTGGGGGGGGGCTGTGTTGCAGGAGCTCCTTCTGCTCCTTCAGCCAATAGCCGCTGAGATACCAGCCCACTGGGGCGTGGTCTCTCTCCCTTTAAAAAAGTGGCCACTTCCCTCTGCGCACACTCTGGCTTCCGGCTTTGCTTCCAGCGAGTAGGCTCCATTCCTGATTGCGTAGAGGGCTGTTGTCTGGGACGGTGATCTGTAAGTTTTTCCCCTTTAAATAAATAGCGTCTCTATTGGTCATAATTCCAAACTGGTGTAGGATTGTTTGTGACTTACGCCTTCCGAGCTGGGGACAAATGACCCCGAGAAAGCCTCTGCAGGTGAGGAAAATGTTCTGAACAGCTTCTGCCTTTTGAGACAGAACTTCATGCTGCCCAAGCAGGCCTCAAACTAAGTAGCAGACACAGGCCTTGAACACCTCATCTTCATGCTTCCCCTGATGACAGACACACACCACCATGTCCTGCTTTAATATCGTGATTATAGAAGTGTTCATACTAAGGTATGCACCTCCAAAACCTTCCTGCTATAAGGGGCAAATGTGTTGCAAGTTTATAAAATAGTTAATCTGGGAGAAAGGTGCATGAACAATAGTAGATGGAGAGGAAGGAAATTTGAATTTCCATCGCAATTTTCCCTTTCCTCAATAGGGAGTAACCTTTTTTATCCCGAGGGTTTTTCTCTGATACTAAATTGATGTCTAATGGGAAGCCATCCTCTCTTTATAAGTGTCTTTATATTTGGATTGAGTTTGTTTCTTGTTAACTCTGATAGTGAAGTCTGCCATAGCTGAATTAATAATTAATCAATAGTCCTATTTTATAGCCTTGTCTTCTGTCTTCCACACTTCCTGCATCCTATGTGCTATTTTTCATTCCTTAGCATACCAGTTACTCTTTGACCTTAGCAACCAGACTATCAACTCCAAGGTCTTTGCATGTGAAGCCTACACCCCACCGCTCAAGTACATCTTTGTCCCTTATACTTCTAAAAGTTTTTTTAACTAAAAGCTTTTTAAATAATTACCTTAGAGATGACAATACAAAGCTACAACCTTGTGGGCAGGTCTACTTTGCGACAGTGCCATACTACAAGGGAAGAGCCAGCCCTTACAGCAAGGCCTTCCCCGCTGGGCTCTTTCTAGACGGTGTAACATTTTATCCAGCATTCCATCTGCCCACATGCTAAGATCATCAGGGATGCTGATGTTGTTCTTTTGCACAAGTCATCTGGGGAGGTGAATTAGGAAGAAGAGAAGTCAAATATTTCATCCTCCTCTAAAGCTGCTTTTCTGGATTCCTTGAACTTTCCGAATGACACATAATAATCCTGCATATTTAAGGAGCAGAGTGTGATGTTCTGATGGGCTTCTGCATTGTATACCGGGAACCAGGATAGCATAGTCACATCTGTCTTTGAGATGAGAACAGTTACAGTCTGCTTTAGTCACTGCTAACCACCGCTACTCCGACTGTAACAGAATGGATAGAATGTAGTCTTAAAAATAGTAAAATTCAGACCTCAGCCCCATCACCTCAACTCCCTGCTCCCACCCCTTTACCCTTTGCTTCTGGTAACTACTGTTTCACTCTTAAGGTTTACCAAGTTCTTTAGATTCCACATGCCAGATCACTCTTGAGTGAATGCAATGCCCACCAGGCTAATGCTGCTACGCTGGGATGGCTTACTGGTATTCCTAGTGTGTAGATACAGAATGGGCAGACCATGCAATATAGCCATTCCCTTTGAGCAGACAGGTAGATTTAGGTCTGGATGTTCATAAGCAGTGCAGATGTTTCTTCTGCAAATGGATTTCATTTCTTTTCACTATATGCATACATACATACAAACATGCACACATACATATGGTAATTATTTGAAGTTTTGGAAGATCCTTGCACCATTTTCTGTAATGGTTGTACTAACTTGGGTTCCTGACAATGCTATGTAATCTCCCCTTTGCTCCATTTCTGGCCGACTCTGAGCCGTCTGTAGAACAGCTGTCCTAATTGGTGAGAGGCAGGAGCTTACTGAGCTTTTATGTCTTTCCCTGATTAAGTAAGTAATGTTAAATTCTTCTTCATATGCTGACTGGCAGTTTCCACATCTTCTGAGAGATACCTATGCAGCTCCTGAGCCTGGTCTCAAGTCAGATGGGGAGGGGGATGCTATTTCGTATATTATATACTTTGGGTCACAATCCCTTTCAGATGCATGCTTTGCAAACACAATTCTGTCCTCTAGGCTCCCTGGGCAGAAATCTTCCACTTTGTGACAAACAGTCCCACTGGTCTCCATTGCTTTTGTTACCTGTAGTGTGAGCATCAGATTTACTTTTTGGTCCAGTTCAAGGTCATGAAACTACTGCTGTCTTTCTGTCGATGTACTTATTGCCTATATATATTGTATAGAGTTATTGTACTTAGTTTTTATTTATAGTCTCCTACTTTTTTACACAAAAGAGGGGAAATAGTAATATTTTGTTTGTGTTTCAATAAATAAAGCTTGCCTGAAGATCAGAGTGTAAAGCTAGCCACACTAATGAACCATACAGGCCAGGCAGTGGTGGCACACACCTTTAATCCCAGCAGCCACACTAGTAAGCCAAAAAGACTGGGCACTGGTGGTGCACACCTTTAATCCAAGCCCTAGAGAGGAATATAAGACTGGGTGACAGGAACTCACTCTCTTTTTCAGTCTGAGATTTCGTAGAGATAAGAGCTCTCTAGTGGTTGGCTGGTTTGCTTTTCTGATCCTCAACTTGAACCCCAATATCTGCCTCTGGATTTTTATTAGTCGTGCTACATCTGGCGGTTAAGAAGTTCATAGGTCTCGCTCTCACAGTTAGGTTTTAATCCACTTTGAGTTGATCTTTGCATATGTGAGAGAGGGGCCTATTCCATGCTTTTGCATGTGGGCAACACCATTCATTTCTTTTTCAGTCTTTTTCAGTTATAAATTTTAAATTAGCTTACAAAGTAGTAGGTTTCCATATGGGCTTATCATCCATACTTCATTTGACTTGATTGTCCCCTCCCTCCCTTCTCTGCCTCGTCTTTCCCCTCTCGGTCCTTTCCTTCAGTGCCCATCCTTCCACTTTGTTCTCTTGTCTTCTTTGCCCATCCTTAGTCCCTTCTAGTTTTCTGACCTTTACCACTCTCTTCCCCCTTTGGACACACATATGTAACAGAGGCAGAGATTTGCATATGAGAGAGACCATACGGTTTGAGCCTGGGTTACCTCCCTTAATGTTTTCCAGATCCAAGCATTTTCCTGCTAATGTCACTTTTCTTCTGCACACATGAATAAAACCCCATTGCATACATGTGCCACATTTTCATTACCTTTTCTCCAGTGGATGGCTATCTAGGCTGACTTCATTTCTTGCTGCTGTGAGAAAAGCCAGTGAAAGCTACTACAGGAAGTGGCATCCTTTGGGTATATGCACACGAGGGCCAACAGTTTTTATTAAAGAGACTTTCTCCCACTGCATGCCTTTGGTCCCTTTGGCATATATGTATTGATAGTAAGTATGGAGTTTTGTTCTAAAGACTTTTTCAGTTTGATAGAACATATGTTGTCTTTATGGCAGTACCATGCTATTTTGTTTATTATAAGTTTTTTAAAATCATATTTCAAAGCTAAGGAGTACTGCCTCCAATTTTTTGTTTTGCTATTCTTTTGTGACTTTATATGAATCTTAAGATCTATTTTTCTATGCACTATAAAAATGTCATTGGTATCTGGTGGGGACTGGATCCAAGATAGCTTTGGGACTCTTTCTTCATACAGCACAGTCTCTGCCCTTTATTTTCCTTTTCCCTGAAGAAAAAAGATGATCCCACTCACAATAAAAAAGAAAAGCCCTCAATTTTTATGAGAAACTACAGAAAATCAAAGACAAAAAAAAAAAGAAATCTAAGCAACTATTAATACAATTAGTATGCTTTATTCCTCCCTCTCTGTCTTTGATATGGGGGGGAGGCCTCACTAGATAGCCCAGGCTGGCCTTGAACTCAAACTCTTTCTGTTTAGACTTCCAACTGTTCCTTCACTTTTGAGGAGCAGTTTTCTCAAGGTTTAGAATACTCTGTTGCTAGGGGCTCTATTTGGGTGAAACAGCCTCACAACACAGCCCCAGCCAGCTTGTGGTGGTGATTCTTCTACCTCTACCTCCAGAACACTGTGAGCCTCACACACTATATGACTGCATATTTAAACAAGCAAAAGCCCATCCTTTAGCTTGGCACACCTCTAGCAAATTTCAAGAATCAGCTTGGTTCTTTCCTGTAAAGCATCTGTGCAGCAAGATTGACTGTTCATATGAAATTCCTGTGTGTGTGTGGGGGGGAGGCTGTATCCATTAGCAGGAGACTGTCGGGACTGTTCTGCTAAGCAAACCAAAGGTATTTTCCCCAAGCGTTAGACTGTATCAGTCAGAATGAGGTTAAACTCAGAAACAAATGAAGACTGTTGGGTGTCACACACACAGGACAGGATAGGCGAGAGATCACATCCTTCCACCCTGCTATCCATTCTCACGTACACAGACTTTCTTTAGAATGATGGTGTGCAGGGTGTTCACGCTGGACATAGCAATAGAAAAGAAGATGAATGTGACCGTACACTGCTCCCCTGAAATGAATGAACAGAAATTTGCCACATTTAGATTTGTGGTTTTCCACACCAGGAAAGGTGTGTTGGATTCCAGGGCACACCAGGAGTTTCTCCTTGAGTGGGTTCTGGATGAGCCAGAGTTCCATGTCCCCAAATGATGCTGGTTATATGGGTCCAGGGAACTACACTCTGTCAAACATTAAGTCTGAAACCATCGATGCTTGATGAGCCTTTACAAGAGCGGTTCTCAAACTTTGGGTTGTGACCCCTTTGGAGGTCCTGTATCAGATATCCTGCATATCAGATATTTACGTTACAATTTATAACAGTAGCAAAATTATAATTATGAAGTAGCAATGAAATAATTTTATGACTGGGGGGGTCACCACAGCAAGAGGAACTGTGTGAGAGAGCACAGAATTAAGAGGGTTGAGAACCACTGCTTTGCAAACTGCCTCTTAATTCTGTTAATTTTTCTGGTATTCTTTAATGACATTTTTAAGTTAATTTTTTCCCTAAATAGTAGAAACCTTTACTAACAAGGCTATATGTGAGCTATAAGGTTAGACCTACAGACAACACACTCCACATTTCGCAGAGGAAACTGAAACTCAAGTATGTCTGAGGCAAAGCCAGGAACAACCCACACATTTGATTCTAAGTCAGGGTTATGATCACAGTTTTATAATGAGAGAGA
>NC_022015.1:56039328-56049884 GCF_000317375.1 Microtus ochrogaster | reverse complement strand
GCAGCAGCTTTAAATTAGGTTTTAAAAACCTTAGCCATGCCTGCTCCAGAGATGCCACTCACTGCATAGTGACTTACCATATATACAACAGTGGTACAGTGGTCCCATAGAAGCATCTGGCACCATTGCTACCATTTATTTCTCATCAGCATGATCTATAATATTCGCACAGCGAGGACATCATTCGACACTGTTTCCCCAAAAGCACTGTGCTGTTGAAGGATACATGGCTGTATCTGGCGCACTTGCTAGACGTCCACCAGAATATCCCACTCTAAAGGGCAGACCTATGAAAATCACCTCATTTGGGACCATGCGGCCCCACGCTCTGAGCGCAGGTCTTACCTTAACTCAGGTTGCCAGGAGCACAGAGGCGACTGAAGTCAACTCTGAGGGACTTAACTGAGGCAAGGCTCCCAGGATCTCCCTGGAAGGGTAGCTCTGGTGTTTACATGGGAGAAATGTTGAGGAATGTCTTCCACACAGTGTGTACCTGGAGAGCGTAACTGAAGCCATATATATATATATATATATATATATATATATATATATATGTTCCTATGGGAACACATCCTAAGATCCCTTCAAACTATCAACAGTACTGATTCTGATATAATAGGTCCACTTTATAAATGAACAAAGTCCAACTTATAAAGCTGGCAGAGACAGGCTTAACAATAACTGTAGGAAAAAGTACGCTTAGGATATTATTTTGATGTAGTTTGCATCTTGAATAGCCTCCAAAGGCTCATGGCTTACATTTCCCAAGGGGGTGCTTTTGGGAGGTAGTCATAGCTTGAGCAGGTGGGGCCTAGCGTGAGGTCTTGAGGTCACTGGTAGCATGATTCTGAAGGCGACTGTAGGACCTTGGTTCTATTCTCTTGCTCTGAGGTATTGGCTTCACTGGGATGTGCAGCCTTAGCCAGAACAATAGGGTGAACAGACTCTGGACTAGAAGCTCTATAAGTGTGAGCTGGGAACCTTTTTCTTGTTAGGAGTTTAGTATCTCCAGCACTTGCTCTAGTAATGGAAAGGTAACTCAAAAAATTAAGAGAAACCCCATATTAATATAATTTTTAAGTGAATCCCACATCAAAAAATAGTGCTAATAAGAAGCTAGAGCTAATAGGCCAAGCAGTATTTTAAATAATATAGTTTCTGTGTGATTATTTTGGTTCTGGGAAGTGGGAACCAACAAGTGGCTCTCTCCTCCTACAGTTTTCTCTGAACTGATACTAAACCATCTCAGAAAGGAAACTTAATTTGGCTTCTTCTTTGAAGCCTCTGTAAATCCTACACGCAAACCAAGAAATGAGATACAATATTCTGGGATGCTCAGGGTAACCAGAAAGCCAGACAAGAGCTGACAAGAAGATGAAGTTTCTCAAGACCATGCTCTGGACATCCCACCAGGCATAATCTCAGGAACCCTCAACTGTTCCTTAGAACATGTTTGCCCACTTGTTAGTGGTGCAGGAAACTTCCATTTGACTCTGCCAGTGGTTCCTCGGGAAAAGATGTGCCAATCTCTGCGATGGCTTTTGAAGATTTTGAAAAGACATTGAGATGTATAATAGAAAAAAAACAAACAAATTTAGGACAGTTGGGAAACAGGCTGTCAACTAGTCCAACAGCTATTAGGAAATGGACACTAACCCCTTCTGTGACAGTGGGACAGTCTCCTGCTCTTAGATTTGTGCTGAGTGTGTGATACTGTGACTTATATCCTCCCAGCTTATTAAAATGGGGAGTGCAGAGCAGAAAATATTGTTAAATCTCAGTGGGAATGGTATGCAGGTATTCACTGGGCCAGTCTCCACATAAAAATGTTACCTTTATAGATTTTCTGACTAATGAATGAAATTTAAGCTATGAGACAAAGCTGACAGGGACAGTGTGGCTTGAACAGCAGCCGCCCCTCTTTAAGTTAGGAAAGTAGCGGTCTCCTTTGCCTTTAACAACACACACAGATCGTTTCTGGAGAAGTCCCCTCTGCTCATGTGATCTATATAGCAATAACCTTCTCTCTCTGCAGGAAGCTGCCATGTCAAGCCCAAAAGGTTTCAGCGCCCCCAGACTCATAAAAGAAGAGGCAACAGCATCAAGGTAAGCTATCGGTTTATTAGGAAAGTACCAACACCACATCCTTCGAAATTACTGGAATTTTATTTGCCTCAGGCTTATGACTTGCAACCAAAGACATTGTGCAAAGAAAGCAAAGATTAAGTACACTTTAGGGAGAAGGAGACCATACACATTGGTAACACAGGAGCTCAGGTGACAAAAGAAGCCATCGGGACATTCTGGACACTGTAATATTCAATAGCGTTGTCAATAAAACAAGAGCAAAAAAAAATCTGCAATGTTGACAGTAGACATAAATCTTATACAAATCAAAAAGCTTTTTTCTTTTGTTCTTCCGATCATAGAGCATAAAATGGAAAAATGTATATGTAGGTGATATCTAACTACTGTACACGTGTCACCTAGGGAAGTCACTTATATGTACCACAGTGTAAAAAACAAACAAACAAAAACAATACTGAACAAATGAAAATCGCCTGATGAAAAATAAAATAACCAGTGGCCTTCAGTGGCTGCTCCTGGTCATCAGCACTGTAGAAGATAGAAATCTTCTCACCAGGACAGAGGACAGAAACAAGCACATCAAACCGCTACCAAATTCGACCCACCTGTAGAAATATACTATCCACCCACATCTTTTCCATCAAAAGCTTTTGTTTGTTTTTAATCTTTGAATCTTTGAGGCCCATTTGGTCACAATATGTTACAAATGTGTGTGTGTTGTTGTTCTGTTTTTTTTTTTTTTTTTACACCATGATATCATATGTTTGTCTGGCACTATCCTAAAGCTAGTTCTAGATGAAAATGAGGACGGAGAAATAACCCAGTGCCCAAAGGGCAAATGAACTCACTGGGGAGAAAGGGGAGGGGAAGAAAGTGTTCGGTTCTGCCACGGTCAGCTCGAGTCCACACTGCTCACTCGTCGTCAGTCCCGCTTGCTTCTGACTGCTCCTGAGAGAGAAAGGTAGAAAGAGTTGAGGGTGCCACATCTCCTTCCATGGGAAGACAGGCACTGACTGTGGAGGCATGGGCACTCTCTATGCTGAGGAGTGCCCAGCCAACAATCCCCAGGCGATGCCTGCCAGTCGTATTTGCTGTCTGCCACTTCGGCTTCTGAAGTTTATGGCGAACTGTTTCTATTTTTATCTGAGCCTTGGAAAAACTGTCCCACAACAAGAGAAAGATCGTGCCTTGAATATCTGCTCGCCATCTCAAGAAAACACAGTGTTTTAAATCTAACCAAAATAGAATAAGCCTAATTCTAGAACTTTCCAGTCAGGCTGAGATTGCAAAGTGTTGAAGGAGAATCAAATTCACAAATATACTAAAATGGAAAACGGTCTTTCCAGGATGGAAACTGTGTAGGGACTGGGTGGCAGGAAAGCCGAGAGTTAATTGAGGGGACTGGCCAAGCTTCTGCCTGTTGTTCTCCCGGACCAGGAACCAGGACCCAAGTCACATCTACGTGATGATACACATACAAACATTAATTGTTCTTCAGAGCGGAAGCTACCTGCTTTGACAAAACGCTCCTTAAAAATTTTCCCGATAAAACAAAAGCCTCGAGATATCTAATCTCAGGGCACCACAGCCCAAAACTCTGACATCAAAATGCTTTTTCCTTCTCCTCCTCTAACCATTATTTTATCTGATCTGCTATACGCTTACAGCAAGCTGGGTGAGAGAGATATAAAATATTAACCAGCCATGAAGAAAACTGTATTTGCACCTGCATGCGCTAGGAGATTGAAAAGAGGGGTGGGGACTGATGGAGGAGCTTTTCATGTCTGTAGCGACACACACAGCTTTAGACTCCGCCTTCTAAGTTCCGCAGCTCTGTTCCCATCCTCAGTCTAAAGGGGGGGAGGGCATGTACCCCAAGACAGCCTGAGAGCTGGAGATGCCCGGGCATGCGCACTCACGTTCTCATCCTGTTCCTCGTCGCTGTCAAAATCGCTCACTACAGGTTTGGCTTTGCCTCGATTTGGCCTCTTCTTGCCTTTCCCAGTGTCCCGGCCTTTCTCTTCTTTTTTATTGAGCTTGATCTTCACCTTCACAGATTTTGCTGGAGTGGAAACACAACAGACCACAGTGAGGATTGAAAATCAGTAAAATGATTATCCTACCTGCAGATGACAAGCCCGACTTCCCAGAGTGGCAGAGAGCCTCCAGAGCACCTATTAACAGGCATAGTTAATCCCTGTGCCAAGTGGAAGCTAAGTGACATAGTCACAGGGAGGAAGACCTCAGTGTAGCGGATGGATCCTTTCCCTGGCTCCCGAGGGCTCAACAGGGCAGTTATCAAATAAAAAATTACATTAACTATTAACAAATCTTACAAAGGTTAAAAAAGGATCATTCCACTGTGTAAGTTACTCTTTAGTTTAAAAACTTTAGTAGAGTTCGATTAGCATTTTTTTAATGTAGAAAGAGGACAAGATGGAAATAGAGACAACATGCTTCTTTTGCCCCATTTCATGGCTCTCTAGTGATTATTCACAGAAAAAAATTCTATAGACTATCACACCAAAAATCCAAGTATGTATAGACACACACACACACACACACACACACACAATTTTATTTAGTTACTACATGGATCTTCAGGCACACCCACCGTCCATGCCTTGCTCTTACACACAGGAGAGAGCCAAATGTATTAGCTCACTCATGTAGCTTAATTCTGTTCAACACCTGAAAAGTTCCCATGCTCGATTCACTCTATAACTGATTTAATCAGTCCCCAGCGATGGGCGCTGTAACAAACAAAGCCACTGTGAAGCCATGTTGGCAGACGTTCGTGGGGGTACAATGGTAGTAGCCACATCAGACATTCTAATGCTATCCGTCAAATGCACCTTCAGGAAGACTGCAGCCACTTCTGCTCTTACTCAGACGAGTACAAAGTGCCATGGCTCCGAAACAACTTCTAGAATAGGTACCCAATGGCTACCACTCCCAACTGTTTGAGGGTGAGGTCACGAGAAGGTAGAGCTACCACATAAGCCGGTGTTCATAGATCTCAAGCCTGGCTGTACAGATTACAGCTGAGATAGGGGATTTGGTCATTGCAGAAAGGATATGTGAGATGAGACTTCCGGTTTCGTGGGAGAATATAAGGAAATAGCCTCATTGGAATAAAATAAGACATTCTTGATACATTTTTAAAATGCTTTTAGATATGTTAAGTGTGGAAACTTATGCTAAAAAGTATAAAACTAGAACACACTTCTCAAAATACTATAGATTATACCATTTATTTTCACCTCCCAAGTCACTAAGCAAATAATTAGCAGTCAACCAAACGGTGGTCTTGAAGGCCTGTCTCTAAGCAGACCAAAACTGACAGGCGTCCTCACTCAGATCAGTTTGACAATTATTTTTAAAAAATCAATGACTGACTAAGTGGGGCCTGGGCCGAGCAGCACCCTGTGGGAACTTGTTAGATGTGGGGGTGGGTGATGGGGCTAGCATGTTCTTTAAGCCCTGTGGCTGTCAGGCTACGGTGCTAAGGAGTGACAGGTGGCATGCACACCAGTGTGACTCCAACATCCAAAGGCAACATGGGCAGAGTTTTCTCAATGAACCTTGGCAGGCCTGAGCTCTGTGGCTGCTGTGCTCAGTGTTAACAGCGGAGAAGACTGGGCATGAGCAGGGCGAGCACATGGCCTTAAGTATCTGTGGAAACAGCCCACTACTTGGGTGGGACCCAAGGCGGGGGCTTACCCTCTGACTCGGACTCCTCTTCATCATCTTCCTCCTCCTCTTCATTGCTTTCTTCCTCACTCTCTTCTTCTTTGGCAATTTTCTGCCGAGCACTCTTAAACACTGACTGTAGGACAATGGAGTCTTCATAGATCTAAATGGTCACAGTGTCAACTGTTAAAAACCATAGGCTGAGGCCTGCAGACCCAAAACTGTTGTATGCACCTCCCTCCTTCAACAACACACATACACATGCACACGCGCACACACACACATACACACACGCAAGTACACACATGTGCACGTATACACACACAAGTACAAACACGCACACGCAAACACACGCAAGTACACACATGCACACACACACACGCAAGTACACATATGCACACACACACGCAAGTACACACATGCACACGCATACACACAGAAGCACACACAAGCTTGATTTTAAGAGACGCCACTATTGGCTCCCCCACCCCCTCCATGTGTACAGTGGGTGTGGCCAAGCATGTGATTATCAGGTATCTTCCTCAGTCACTCTTTTCTTTTAGTCACTGAGGCAGGATATCTATCTGCTAGAATTATAGGCTAGCCCCTAAACATACCCAGATTCTGGAACTCTAAACTGGTCCTCACACTTGTGTGTTAAATGCTTTCAACACTGAGCCACTCCCAGGTTACCATCAACTCTAGTGAAAACCCAGAGGCTAAACCATTGAGTCTAAATATAGGCAAAAAGATACTCAGAGGAAGACCAAATACACGAAGCCAAACTCAAAAGGATGTGTTGTGGCAGACGGGTGCAGAAGGCAGTATCTTTGACAACAAAATCAATATTTTAAGCCACACTTATTTAAGTGGCTCCCTTCAATACCGTGACAAAGAAACCCTTTACGAGGTTGTTCCCTGTCGCTGAGCTTCAGTGCAGCCAAGTTACCTAACACACCGTGCACAGCAGTGATAAGACACCACTGAGAAACAGGAAGTCAACCTAAACACGGTCCTTTCCCTCAAGAAATTCAAACAGAGCCACTCTATGATCCAGCAACCTCATGTCTGGAGAGACACCCAAAATAATGAGACGCAGAGTCATGGGGAAGTACGTATCCTCCGCACGCCCGTGTTCCGAAGATGCACCATAGCCAAGAGCTAAGAGAGAGCTCAAAGACCTGCAGACAGATGGAAGACTAAAGACAACATGGCAGATGCAGCCAATAGGATTCAGCCTTTGGGAGGAGGGGCCTCCCATCACCTGTTACAACACAAAACAGCCTTAGGAAGGCAGTCACCGATAGATGGACATGAAGTGATCCCACTTACGTAGTCAAATTCATGTGGTGTAGAGGGTGGTTATAGAGGAGCTAGGGTGTGGGGTAAGAACTATTAAAGGCATATGGTGTCACCATTTCTAAGAGATGAAATACTGCCACTGACCTGCTAAAGACCCCCAGGGGCAGCCTTAACACTACCGAGCTGCACCCTTAAGAAACAATTACGGTGGCAAAGTTTATGTTGTCTTTTGACCACGATTCAAAAGCAGTGTGTCAAGGAATGGCCTTCGCTCTCTAGGATTGGATTCTTTTGCTGTCAAGATGACCCACATACCCGCGGAAGTGATAGGGCAGCCTGAGGCAAACGGGGAAGACAGCAGGGAGAAGGATGACACAGTGGGTGACACAGTGGGATGGGGACGCTGGGGGAAAAATCTGCCAGAGATCTGAGCTGACAAGCCAGGGTGAGGATGAACTGGCTGGGGAGAGACAAGCGCAAAGGCTCGAGGCCAGGACGGGGAGATGTGTGGGGCACACTGTCAATTCCTGGACGGGAAACTGGACACTGCTCGGCAACAAGCCAAGGGCAGGGTCTCTGAGTAACTTGACCTGGGCCTCTTCCCTCTCTTCTGCTGGATATGGGAGCATCAGGTCGGAAAGACAAATTGGAAAAAAGATCAGTTCCCATCAAAGGTAAGTGGAATTGAGTTACAATTAAAGTAGGAATGTCCTCCTCCTTATGTTCATGAGTTCACTGTTACTTACAATGACTTCCTGACAGTGGAGAAGGGAACTTAAGGGAGCACCCCTCCCCCCCTTCTGTTTTAAATCACTGTGCTTTGAACCCTTCGTGTAAAGTTACAGTTAGAAAAACGAAGGTAACTATCATGGCATACAGTCTCTGTGAGCACAGAGATGGTACCCAGCCTCAGCATTGCCTTCAGTGGCTGGCTTGAGTTCCTCCTCTAATGAGAAGGTGAGCCTTGAAGGAAGTGTGAGCAGAAGGCCACCAGCTACAGCACAAGACCTCCCTCTATTCATGTCGGCAGCAGAGAACATGTCCTTTCGGTTCTTAGTGTTCTGCTAGGGGTGGAGGCAGGGATTTGAAAAGTAGAAACAAAAAGGCCTCACTTCTGAGAACCTCAGCACGGTTAAAGGCTAGACACTTCTCAGACAACTCGACACGTACCTGAGATCCCTCCAAGTTGAATGTCTGTGCATTGTGACAGAGAAGCATGACATCTTTCTCCAGGTCACCCAGGCTCCGGTACTTATGATTACGAATTCTTTCCTGATGGGAATTTTGAACAAAACAGAAGAGGAATATGTAACTGTCCTTGCTTGTTTAAGGAAGCCCAGGTTTCCCTCTCTCTTCATAGCGTTCAGCCTTGTTGAGCGGGCGGGACTGCACAACCCCAAGGGGTGCCATCGAGCAAGACCACCCTCCCACCGGTGTTCCCAGGCATGGGGAGGAAGGTGCACAGATTGGGAACTGCGTGGCAACGGAGGGAGATGAAGGTTCCCAACAACATGCAATGTATATAAGCTGAGCGTCCAATGATCAGATAACATGAATAAAAAAACCCAGAGCCATCCCTTCCCGACCTCTCCTGGGGCAAGCCTTGTGTAGGTCAGTGCTTAGCAACTGGGAGACCACTACCCCAGCCCCACCGAGAATCACTCCAGCACAGCCATGCATCCCCTTCGTTTCCTCCAAGAAGAACAGTGAACAGAGCATCTACCTTGATCTTTTTGAAATCCACTGGCTTCCTAATTAATTCATAGTATTCTGGTAACTCTTTCCTGGAAGGCAACTGAATGAAGACTTCACTGAGCTGTCGCCCTGAACTGCAGGATGGGGGGAGACAAACAGAAAGAAAGCAGATGAGGCACTCCTCAGGGAAGGGGTCATTTCAGAGACTGTCAATAAAGCAATGGAGGCCCCACCAATACAGGCACGGCGAGGGGGGGAACCTCTGTACATGGAGGAAACGCCCACCACCACCAGCCCCCCCCTTGCCAGCTTCAAACCACATGAAAGCATGGTTAAATCCCCATTTCTGTGTCACACACACACACACACACACACACACACACACACACACACACACGATGTGGCAAGTATTCTGTAAACTCCCCTGTCAGGAGATAATCTCTTTTCATCATGACAGAAATATGTAAAATAACTTATTGAGCCCCAAGCCTCATTTTAAATGAGTTAGGAGAAAGCACACGGACATGACTCCCATGTTCCTTTTGTCTTCAAATTCACTGTATATTTAGAAAATATGCTAAAATATACAGAGAGATGCAAATGCGAAGCTGTTGTGCGCTCCCCACACTCCTCTCTGTCTCATTCCTTTTACAGTGTTCGAATGCCATGAGTCCTTTCTATTACCCCTTGCCCGAGGAGCCCCTTCACGGCTCCTAAATGCACTTCTGTGTGTGGAGCAATTTGGCAATTTAGGGGAACAAAAACCAAACCAAGAACAATTGTTAACATGCACACTGCATGTTTCTAGCCTGGGCTGCGCCCTCCCCCCAGTGCACGGTGGTTTATTGAAAGCAGGTTTAGTAGAGAAATGCTTTAGCGTTTTGTCATTCGGAAGAACAGGCTGCAGAGCAACAAGGTTTTCACATCACTTAACGCTGGGAGTCAGGCACAGTGAAAGCAACAAAGAAGGAGAATTGAGGTTCAAGATCCTAATACCCGATTGGGCCTCCCTAAATCAATAACAGCTTATGATATATGGCCTACTCATTTTCCACAAAAATCTCGCTGCCCTTTTGACGGCGTCTCCCAGTTCTTTTGTGAAGGCAGAAACATCACAGGGTAATCGTAAACCCCGGCATGTAAATTTTGGAAGGTGGCTGCGCCTGTCCTCGGGAATGCGCAGAGGCAGTGGCAAGGCATGGGTGACAATATGCTGCTTTAATCCACAGTCCCAGTTGTATAATTAAAAAATAATCATAATGACAGTTATCATAAAAGAGGCATGCGCAGTAACTCAAGTGGTTGCCTAGCAACCAGTGGGGAAAAAGCTGAAGTGCAAAGGGGCCTGCATAAATTAACCGACAATACTCAGTCAAAGGGTGGGCAAGTTTTTCAGCCATAGCAGGTCACTGTTCTTCTTTTATTTTTAATGCATAGATGCCTCATGAATACAACATTGGGGACAAACACAAGAGGTTCGAAAACAAGACTACGGAATGCTAGGAAATTAGATTCTTGGATTTCCTTGGCAAGAACCAAGGTGTCCTCTTACTCCTCCATCCCGGCAGGCTGAGATACATTTGTTTGTACATCTATAATTTGCATCATAGTATATGGCACACTTTCTTGTTTACAACCAATTTCAACGCAGGGCCACAATTTTCCTGATGCTTTGAAATTTATAAACTCATATTTTACCTGTTTTAAAAAAAGAATATCTGAATAGCACCAAAAAATGTCTCTCTCCCTCTCCCCCTTCTCTCTCTCTCTCTCTCTCT